>NC_069501.1:190688305-190810805 GCF_027579735.1 Bombina bombina | reverse complement strand
ATACACGTTTTACCTCTGTAATTACCTTGTATCTAAGCCTCTGCAAACTGCCCCCTTATTTCAGTTCTTTTGACAGATTTGCATTTTAGCCAATCAGTGCTGACTCCTAGGTAACTTCATGTGCGTGAGCTCAATGTTATGTATATGAAATACATGAACTAACGCCCTCTAGTGGTGAAAAACTCAAAATGCATTCAGATAAGAGGCGGCCTTCAAGGTTTAAGAAATTTGCCCACTTTTCCCTGTACTGTAACAATATTCTACTCAGCGATTCCTTGCTCAGTGTAAGTGCTCACGCACATCTGTTCCTAACTGTGTGCAGCAAATAAGATTAGATAAACTACACTAAAGACATTGCAGATTTTTGAGCTTTAAAGGACCACTAAATACAGTAGAATTACATGATTAACAAGTGCATAATAAAAAAAAAAAATTCAGTAACACTTACTCTAAATTTCAAATAAGCAGTAGATTTCTTTTGACAAACGTATTCCCCCTCCCCCCATTTGTCAGCCCCCTGTATCATGTGACAGCCATCAACCAATCACAAACAAGTATACGTATACCCTGTGAACTTGGGCACATGCTCAGTAGGTGCTGGTGCTTCAAGGTTTGTGTATAATAAGAATGTGCAATATTTGATTATAGAAGTAAATAGAAAGTCTCTCTTAAAACTGCATGCTCTATCTGCATCATGAAAAATTTATTTAGACTTTTGTGTCCCTTTAAATGATTCCTTACCTTTTGTAAGCAGTGCCTAATTACTGATAGACATGCAGATATTCTGACTATGGTATTTGTTGTGCAAAAGAATAAGTTCTCCTCTGTTCCCAGCATTCCTTTAGTTTTGACACCCACTCAAAATACCTTTATATTCAATGGACCAATAAATCTGGTGTTGGAACTAAACTAATGCTGGGACATTACAAAATGACTTTATTTTCATACTAAGCTTTTGTTTTCTTTGCATTTTAACCCTTTCACTACCGGGACTTTCAGACAAAAACATGCCAAAAATACCAGAGAATGTTTAGCATTTTTGATATCACTCCATTTAAACAGAAATAGAGCCTTGTTTTTTTTCTATTTACCTGTCAAAACTATATATATTTTTTAAGTAGATAACCCAAGGTATTGATCTAGGCCCATTTTGGTACATTTCATGCCACCACTTCACCGCCAAATGCAATTAAATAGAAAAAATTGTTACTTTTTTCACAAACTTTGGGTTTCTAGCAGAAATTATGTACATACAGCTTGGGCAATCATGGCACAAATGTCTGTAAACGTTTCTCTGAGATCCCCTTTGTTCAGAAATAGCAGACATATATGGCTTTGCCATTGCTTTTTGGTAATTAGAAGGCAGCTAATTGCAGCTGCGCACCACACTTCTATTATTCCCGGCAGTGAAGGGGTTAATTGGGTAGCTTAAAAGATTAATTTTTAGCTTCAGTGTAGAGATAAGCCTCCCACCTGACACTTCCCACCCCCTGATACCTCCCCACCCTTCACTGGTAACTCCCATCTTAGATACTGGCAGACAGTCTGCAAGTATGAAAATATCAGCGTTTGTTTTTTGTTGTTGTTTTTTTAATAAAATATTTTTCATTTTTATATTTTTTGCAGTGTAGGATACCCCCTTACCCCCAAATCTCCCTGATTCCCCCCCCCCCCCCAAACAGCTCTCTACACCTCCTCCCCCCCTCTAACTACTACCCGCCATTTTAGGTACTGGCAGCTGTCTGCCGGTACCTATAAACTATTATTTTATTTACATTTTTTAATTATTTCTGTACATATTTTCTGTAGCGTAACTTCCCCATTCCTCCCTGTCCATTTTTTTTTCTGTAGCGTAGGGACCTCCCACTCCCTCCCCTGCTGGGCCCCCCACCAACAGAAGATCGTTACAGACGGTGACACACACAGTGTCTTTAGTCTGTAACTATCAGGCATCTGGCCTCATATGGAGCCGGAGCACCGATTGCGGTCCGGCTCCATGTGTGGCAGATGCCTGAAGCTTCAGGAGCTCTTGGCTGTAACCTAAAAGCCGAGAGTGCTGGAGCTTCCTGAAGCGAAGACATGTGTGTATATATACGTCTTGCAGTACGATAAGCAAAGTACTGCAAGACGTCTATATACGTCCTTTTGGATGAAGGGGTTAAATGTATTGATTCTTTCCTAAAAGTTATTATTTTTCTTTCCAATGGCAGGGCGAGTCCACGATTCCATTTGTTACTGTTGGGAAATTCACCACCTGGCCACTAGGAGGAGGCAGACACCCCAGCCAGAGTATCCTCCCACTACCCATACTCCCCCAGTCATTCTTTACTTCTTTGCATACTTTTTCTAATTTTTACAAGTTTAATGTTTTTGTCTCAGCTGAGGCTTCTTTTGGGAGAAAGGTTCTTCAAGCGGTGGGGCCTTAAAGGGACACTGAACCCAAATTTTTTTTCTTTCATGATTCAGATAGAGCATGCAATTTTAAGCAACTTTCTAATTTATTCCTATTATCAATTTTTCTTCGTTTTCTTGCTATCTTTATTTTAAAAGCAGGAATGTAAATCTTAGCAGCCAACCCAATTTAGGTTCAGCACCATGGATAGCGCTTGCTTATTGGAGGCTTACATTTACCCACCAATAAGCAAGCATAACCCAGGTTCTCAACCAAAAATGGGCCGGCTCCTATGCATCACCTTCCTGCTTTTTAAATAAAGATAGCAAGAGACCAAAGAAAAATTGATAATAGGAGTAAATTAGAAAGTTGCTTAAAATTGCCTGCTCTATCTGAATCATGAAAGAAAAAAATTGTGTTTAGTGTCCTTTTAAGTTTAGGTCCGCCAGCCTTTAATTCTCCCTCCCTGTCCATTCTGTGTCCTCTCTGGCTTGGGTATTGGTTTCCTAACAGTAATGAATGAAATCGTGGACTCTCCATGCCATTGGAAAGAAAACAAAATTTATGCTTACCTGATAAATTCTTTTCTTTCCTGGCATGGAGAGTCCACAACCCACCCTTATTTAATTTTAAGGCAGCATTTAATTTTTCTAACCTTCAGGCACCTATATACCCCTAGTGTTCTACCTTTCTTTTATTCCCTTGGCTGAATGACTGGGGGAGTATGGGTAGTGGGAGGATAGTAAGCTCTGGCTTGGGTGTCTTTGCCTCCTCCTGGTGGCCAGGTGGTGAATTTCCCAACAGTAATGAATGGTATTGTAAACTCTCAATGCCAGGAAAGAAAATAATTGATCAGGTTTGCATACATTTTGTTATTATTATTATCAAGTTGAATTATCTTGGGTTATTCGGTATTGAGTTTCTCAGACTAATATTGCTTTCATTACAGGCTGAATTGCTTTGTCTGAGAAAGGGTCTGACTGCAGCAAACCAGGAAAAGGAATTATTAGTGGCCAAAAAGATCAAAGTGGAACTTGATATTCAGAAAATGGTAATGAAATATTTATTTTCTGTGCATTTTTATTATAAATTGTCCAGCTACATTACAGCTATGCCTGCCTCAGTATTGCTCACACGTATTCACTGGAATCTAGTACAGGTATAATGAGACCAAATGTGTAAAGGGATATAAGGGTACAAGAAGAAAAAGCTCCAATGCGTCAGAGCATTTTATTTTTTTAATGTTGCTTGGATATCACTATAAAGTCAGCTCCAGAGCAGCAACACAATACTGGGAGCTAGCTGAACACATATAAAAGGCATATGTGTATAGCCACCAAGTACCAGATGTCTCCCTGTGGGTAATTGCTGCTTCTGATGCTACCTAAGTAAGCTTTTCAACAAATGGTACAAAGAGCACAAAGCCAATTTTATAATAGAAGGAAATTAGAAAAAAAGTCTTGAAATTGCATGCTCTGTCTCAAGCATGGAAGTTTATTTCTGATTTTCATGTCCCTTTAAACATTGCGTAAATGTTTTTGTATCCCTCCCAACAAAAGTTACCTGGATCAACGTGCAGAAATGTATTATTAGTATTTTTGTAATGGTTTTTGTAAACTTTTCTAAGCAAGGAAATGTTAGTGTAAAGGTCCCCATGAAATGGGTTATTTTCTATAATGAACATAAATGTAATTAGTCCAAACACACTGAAACTGGTCCTATTGATTTGCAGCATTGTAAAGATCAGAAATAAAGTCCATTGCATTATTAATACAATTATGTATGATCCGTTGCATATTTTGGGTAAGATATTTCCACAGTAAGGATCTTTCTCATCAAAAAAGATTCTTTGTGCGCCAGGAAAGAATATCGTATTGAAGTAGATAATTGTTCCTATACAAAAAAATCCTGAGCCAATGATAATAATCAGGATATAAATAATACTGATGTCTTTACAGATGTTTTGCCATTTGTAGTGTAACAATTCTTTCATTTTGTCAGAGTTAATAGCTGCAACGGATTCGTATCTCAACCTTTTTGAGTATAATCTAAAACTTTAAACCGCACCTCTAGAATAGATTCCTTTGGGACAGCTAGTGTGAGCGGTGCATCGCCTGTGTATATTACAACTTTATGGGAACCAGGGCATGTGACGCCTCCTATGTTTCTGGGATTATGATAAAGACGTTTAGCTAACATTTCCATAGTTAAAATGAATAACATGGATAAGCTACTCGGCTAAAATGCTTTATCCGTTGCTTTAAAGACTAGGGGTATTCAACAGAGTTATTGTAAAGGGTGGATAGTAGTGAGTCTGGCTTCCCACTTGATCTTCATAAATCTGCTAAAATGGTTCTAACAACCATTACTTAGCAAATTAAATTCTGTTTGTTGATGAAGGAAATGGTGAAACATAATTGGTGTTTTCTCAGGTTTGGGATGTGCACTAATAAGGTGGATACCGTAATAAGAGTGGGGTCTGAATAGCTGCCTCCAACAGCCATTGAAAGAAAGAAATGTTGTTGATGATGCCATTTGGAAGAGGGAGTCTGGCTACTTCCATTTCCTGTATTATAAATAGTAAATATAGCTGTTTTTGAGTTCTCCTCAACAATATGAGGTAGCATTGATTGGGTTATATAAACCCAAAATGATTATTTCATGGTTGAGGTAGAACATACAATTTTAAACAACTTTTCAATTTAATTCTGTTATATGAGTTGCTTCATTCTCTTGGCATCCTTTGTTGAAGGAGCAGCAATGTACTACAGTGAGCTATCTGAATACATTGGTCAGCCAATTACAAGAGGCATATATGTGCAGCAACCAATCAGTAGCTCCGTAGTCTACCTAGGTATCCTTTTCAACAAAGAATATCAAGAGAACAAAACAAATTAGATAATATAAGTAAATTGGAAAGTTGTTTAAAATTACTTTCTCCATCTGAATCAAGGCAGAAAAAAATTGGGTTTCATGTCCCTTTAAGTTATATAAATTGTTCTGTTAATAGGAGAAAACATCTGTGATCTCTACTACGTTATTCTTAACTGAGTGTATGTTCTTAACTACTTATATTTAGCACTATTGTTAAAAGGATATGAAAACCAAAAAATGTTATTTTGTGATTCAGACAGAGCATAGCATTTAAAAAAAAAGTTTCCAATTCACTTCTATTATCAAATTAGCTTAGGTCCCATAATATTATGTGTTAAAGAGATATCTGGAGTCTAGAGCACTATGTGGCAGTAAATAGTGCTGCCGTCTAGTACTCTTGCAAATAAATAACATTCTTGCAAATCTGTTGCCATAAAGTGCTCCAGAAATGGGCCGGCTCCTAAGATTACGTCCCTGCTTTTCAAAAAAAGATACCAAGATAACAAAGAAAAATTGATAATAGAAGTAAATTAGAGCATGCGATTTTAAACAACTTTCTCCTACATTGGTGTATCCGGTCCACGGCTTCATCCTTACTTGTGGGATATTCTCAATCCCTACAGGAAGTGGCAAAGAGAGCACACAGCAGAGCTGTCCATATAGCTCCCCTCAGGCTCCGCCCCCCCCCCCCCCCCCGTCATTCTCTTTGCCGCTCTGAACAAGTAGCATCTCCACGGGGGTGGTAAAGAGTATGTGGTGTTAGTTGTAGTTTTTATTTCTTCTATCAAGAGTTTGTTATTTTTAAATAGTGCCGGCTTGTACTATTTACTCTACAGTAGAAAATGATGAAGATTTCTGTTGAAGAGGAGTATGATTTTAGCACCAGTAACTAAAATCCATTGCTGTTCCCACGCAGGACTGTTGAAACCAGATAACTTCAGTTGGGGGGAACAGTTTGCAGGCTTAACTGCTTCAGGTATGATCAGTCATTTTTCTAACAAGACCAAGTAATGCTAGAAGACTGTCAAATATCCCTTCTGGGATAGGTAAGCCATTTTCTTAGACTCTGTAACAGAATTAAGGCTTATAACTAGGGCTCTATGCTGGTTGACACTATTGTGGGCTAAGTCGATTATTTTTTGCATTGATTGTGTTACGTATTAAGTGTTTTTCAAACTTGGAAACACTTTTGGGGATTTATTTTACGCCTGGCAGTTGTTTAAACACCTATTCTAGTCAGAAAGGCCCCTTCACTCTGGAATGCAGAGGAAGGAAGCCTCATTTTCGCGCCTCAATTGCACGGTTACTTTTCCCTAGGCAGCTCACGCAGCTTCACGTGGGGAGTCTACAAGCTTCAGAAAGGACTTCAGGGAGGCTTATTTCTTGCTTGAATAACCCCTAAGGAAGGTAAACGCCACAGTAGAGACTGAGGCATGAGACTGTAGCGTTTTTTAACCGGTTAATTGCTGTTATAGCTCCGGTTTGGGCATTTAAGGGTTAATTTGTTTGAAAATTGGTGTGCAATCTTTTCAAAGCTTTAAGACACTGTGGTGAAAATTTCATAAAGATCGGATGTTTCTTTGATATTTTTCTGATGTTTCAATAATAAAGTGTGCACTTTTATTATTTAAAGAGACAGTAACGGTTTTGTCAAATATAATATTTATTGCATTAAAATTCTGCCTAAGTCTGTCTAACATGTCTGAGCCTTCAGATAGCCTATGTTCTGTGTGTTTAGAGGCCAAGGTGGTTCCCCCATTAAACTTATGTGTGAAGTGTGCCATAGCGTCCAAACAGATTAAGGACAGTACTGTCACATTTAAAAATGTAGCCCAAGATGATTCTTTAACTGAAGGTAGTGGGGATAGCTCGCTATCCTCTCCTTCTGTGTCAACACCAGCTTTGCCCGCGCAAGCGATACCTAGTACATCTAGCGCTCCAATGGCTGTTACTATGCAGCAATTAGCAGCAGTAATGGATAATTCTCTAGCAGCTTTTTTATCCAAACTGCCAGCTTTTCCTAGGAAGCGTGATTGCTCAGTTTTAAATACAGAAAATGAGCAAACAGACGCAGAGGATAATTTATCTGTTGTGCCCTCACATCAATCTGAGTTGGCGGTGAGGGAGGGTCTGTCTGAAGGGGAAATTTCTGACACAGGAAAAGTTTCTCAGCAGACAGAGCCTGATACCATAGCATTTAAATTCAAGCTAGAACATCTCCGCGCCCTACTTAAGGAGGTCCTAGCTACACTTGATGATTGTGACCCTTTGGTGATTCCAGAGAAATTGTGCAAAATGGACAAGTTTTTAGAGGTCCCAGTGCACACTGATGCGTTTCCGATACCCAAGAGGGTGGCGGATATAGTGAATAAGGAGTAGGAGAAGCCAGGTGTGCCTTTTGTTCCCCCTCCTATATTTAAGAAAATGTTCCCCATTGTTGACCCCAGAAGGGAAGCGTGGCAGACGGTCCCTAAGGTAGAAGGGGCAGTTTCAACGCTAGCTAAGCGCACGACTATACCAATAGAAGACAGTTGCGCTTTCAAAGATCCTATGGAAAAAAAATTAGAAGGGTTGCTTAAGAAAATTTTTGTTCAGCAAGGTTTCCTTCTTCAACCAATTTCTTGCATTATTCCTGTCACCATGGCAGCGTCTTTTTGGTTCGACGAACTAGAAAATTCGCTCCAGAAGGAGACTCCTTATGATGAAGTCATGGACAGAATTCACGCATTGAAGTTGGCTAATTCCTTTATATTAGATGCCGCTTTTCAATTAGCTAGATTAGCGGCGAAAAATTCTGGTTTTGCAATCGTGGCTTGCAGAGCGCTTTGGCTAAAATCTTGGTCGGCGGACGTGTCGTCCAAAACAAAATTGCTTAATATTCCTTTCAAGGGTAAGACCCTATTCGGGCCAGAGTTGAAAGAGATTACTGGGGGAAAGGGCCATGCCCTTCCACAGGATAGACCTTTCAAAGCTAAAAATAAGTCTAATTTTCGTTCCTTTCGCAACTTCAGGAACGGACCGGCTCCTAGCTCTACAGCCTCTAGACAAGAGGGTAACACATCCCAGCCCAAACCAGCATGGAAACCATTGCAAGGCTGGAACAAGGGGAAACAGCCCAAAAAGCCTGCTGCTGCTACCAAGACAGCATGAAGGGATAGCCCCCGATCCGGGACCGGATCTGGTAGGGGGCAGACTTTCTCTCTTTGCTCAGGCTTGGGCAAGAGATGTTCCAGACCCCTGGGCTCTAGAAATTGTCTCTCAGGGGTATCTCCTAGAATTCAAGGACTTTCCTCCAAGGGGAAGGTTTCACATGTCTCGCTTGTCCTTAGACGGGTATTCTTACATTGCGTAGAAGATCTTTCAAAGATGGGAGTGATACACCCAGTTCCAACAGCAGAACAAGGACTGGGTTTTTACTCCAACCTGTTTGTAGTTCCCAAAAAAGAGGGAACGTTCAGACCAATTCTGGATTTAAAGATCTTAAACAAATTCCTCAGAGTTCCATCATTCAAAATGGAAACCATTCGGACAATGTTACCAATGATCCAGGAGGGTCAATACATGACTACAGTGGACTTAAAGGATGCGTATCTGTATATTCCTATCCACAAGGATCACCATCAGTTCCTAAGGTTTGCCTTTCTGGACAAACATTATCTTGATTCAAGCGTCGTCCTTTCACAAAGCAAAGGCTCACACGGATATTGTTCTAGCCTTTCTCAGGTCTCACGGGTGGAAGGTGAACACAGAAAAGAGTTCACTGTCCCCGTTCACAAGGGTTCCCTTCCTGGGAACAATAATAGACTCGGTAGAAATGAAGATCTTTCTGACGGAGGTCAGGAAGTAAAAACTTTTAAACACTTGTCGAGTTCTTCAATCCATTCCTCAACCCTCCATAGCTCAGTGCATGGAGGTAATAGGACTAATGGTTGCTCCCTTTGCTCGAATTCATTTAAGACCACTGCAACTGTGCATGCTCAAACAGTGGAATGGGGACTATGCGGATTTGTCTCCCCAGATACAAATGGACCAGAAAACCAGAGACTCACTCCTCTGGTGGTTGTCTCAGGATCACCTGTCTCAGGGAATGAGTTTCCGCAGACCAGAGTGGATCATTGTCACGACCGACGCCAGCCTTTTAGGCTGGGTTGCGGTCTGGGAGTCCCTGAAAGCTCAGGGCCTTTGGTCTCGGGAAGAATCTCTTCTCCCGATAAACATTTTGGAATTGAGAGCGATATTCAATGCGCTCCAGGCATGGCCTCAACTAGCGGAGGCCAAATTCATCAGATTTCAGTCGGACAACATGACGACTGTAGCGTACATCAATCATCAGGGAGGAACAAAGAGTTCCCTGGCGATGAGGGAGGTATCCAAAATCATCAAATGGGCAGAGGATCACTCCTGCCATCTATCAGCAATTCACATCCCAGGAGTGGACAACTGGGAAGCGGATTATCTGAGTCGTCAGACTTTCCAGCCGGGGGAGTGGGAACTTCACCCAGAGGTTTTTGCCCAGTTAACTCAACTATGGGGCCTTCCAGATCTGGATCTGATGGCGTCAGGTTGACTGCTTGGAGATTGAACGCTCGATTCTAGCTAAGCGTGGGTTCTCGGAATCTGTTATAGATACTCTGGTTTAGGCCAGAAAGCCTGTAACCAGGAAAATTTACCATAAGATATGGCAGAAATATCTTTGTTGGTGTGAATCCAAGGGTTACTCGTGGAGTAAAATTAGGATTCCCAGGATATTGTCTTTTCTCCAAGAAGGATTGGAGAAAGGATTGTCAGCTAGTTCCTTAAAGGGACAGATATCTGCTTTGTCTATTCTGTTACACAAGCGTCTGGCAGAAGTACCAGATGTTCAAGCGTTTGTACAGGCTTTAGTCAGGATCAAACCTGTTTACAGACCGGTGGCTCCTCCATGGAGTCTAAATTTAGTTCTTTCAGTTCTTCAAGGGGTTCCGTTTGAACCTCTACATTCCATAGATATTAAGTTATTATCTTGGAAAGTTTTGTTTTTGGTTGCTATTTCTTCTGCTAGAAGAGTTTCTGAATTGTCTGCTTTGCAGTGTAATTCACCCTATCTGGTGTTTCATACAGATAAGGTCGTTTTACGCACCAAACCTGGTTTTCTTCCAAAGGTGGTCTCCAATAGGAATATTAACCAGGAAATAGTTGTTCCTTCTCTGTGTCCTAATCCAGTTTCAAAGAGGAACGTCTGTTACACAATCTAGATGTGGTTCGTGCTTTAAAATTCTATCTAGAAGCAACAAAAGATTTCAGACAAACATCATCCTTGTTTGTTGTTTATTCTGGTAAAAGGAGAGGTCAGAAAGCAACTGCTACCTCTCTTTCCTTCTGGCTGAAAAGCATCATCCATTTGGCTTATGAGACTGCTGGACGGCAGACTCCTGAACGAATTACAGCTCACTCTACTAGAGCTGTGGCTTCCACATGGGCTTTCAAGAACGAGGCTTCTGTTGAACAGATCTGTAAGGCAGCGACGTGGTCTTCACTGCATACATTTGCCAAATTTTACAAATTCGATACTTATGCTTCTTCGGAGGCTATTTTTGGGAGAAAGGTTTTACAAGCAGTGGTGCCTTCCGTTTAGGTTACCTGACTTGTTCCCTCCCTTCATCTGTGTCCTTAAGCTTTGGTATTGGTTCCCACAAATAAGGATGAAGCCGTGGAACGGATACACCAATGTAGGAGAAAACAGAATTTATGTTTACCTGATAAATTTCTTTCTCCTACGGTGTATCCGGTCCACGGCCCGCCCTGGCATTTAGTCAGGTTTAAATTTTTGTAAACTACAGTCACCACTGCACCCTATGGTTCTCCTTTTTCTCCTAACCGTCGGTCGAATGACTGGGGGGGCGGAGCCTTCGGGGAGCTATATGGACAGCTCTGCTGTGTGCTCTCTTTGCCACTTCCTGTAGGGATTGAGAATATCCCACCAGTAAGGATGAAGCCGTGGACCGGATACACCGTAGGAGAAATAAATTTATCAGGTAAACATAAATTCTGTTTTCTTGCTGGAAAGGATGTCATTTAAAGGGATACTGTTCTGAGAAAAAAAATGTTTTTGTGATTGTGAGGTGTGTTACTGTTTGCAAGTCCTTCCTGCCGGCCAATGAGCAGGTCTGCACAGAAATTCACTTCCTGTTAGCTTTAAAATAAACAGTTTTAACTTGTTTTGTTTTTTTAAAATTGTGTAAATGATATATTTTACGATGTAAATTCTAACTAATATTTTTACGATTTGTGTTCTAGAAAGAGTCATTTGAAAAAGTAGTGGAGCTGGGAAGATCTTTCCTATGTAGAACGCAAGACACAGATTCTGTGAAGGATTTGGCTCCTCAAGATGTTTTGAAGATGTTAAACCCAACAATGGTCCAACAAGTACAGGGTCAGCAGATTAGCAGGCTCCTGGTTATGCGGAAAGAACTGAAAAAGAAACAAATGGCTGTCAATAGAACCAACAAGTTGTGTGATAAATTCAGGTATGTTTTAACCATCAGAATAAGGGGTCACGTCCCTAAGAACAAATCATTATTAATCTATCCTATGTGCCCTTTTAATAAAATACTCAATTGTAAATATAGGTTTATATAACATACTGCTCATGGGCTTGGTTTTGATAACTCCTTTATTGTTTTGAAATGTCATACTTTATTTTTCGACTATTCAGTTAGTGGTAAATGAAAACTGCATTGATTATGCTTACACCTTAATGAGATATTTGCATTTTAAAGGGACATGATACCCAAATGTGATGTAGCATAACTGTAAAAAGCGGATTAGAAAAAATCACCTGGACATCTCTATTTAAAAAAAGGACGATTTTACCTCAAATTTCCTAAGTATTCACACCCCAATGTAAAGATACTTTAAAGGGACACTGTACACTAGATTTATCTTTGCATACATGTTTTGTAGATGATCCATTTATATAGCCTATACAGTTTTTTTTTTTTTTTTTTTTTTTTTTTTTTAAATATATAGTTTTGCTTATTTTTAAATAACATTGCACTGATTTTCAGACTCCTAACCAAGCCCCAAAGTTTTAGGAGAATACAGCTTGCTCCTGTTTGTGTAAAGAGTCTTTTCATATGCAGAGGAAGGGGGAGGGGTAGTGTCTTCTCTTTTTGGTATACAAACACTTTTAGTGGGTGTTCCAGCTACCTTTTCAACAGAGTTAAACTGGGAGCTTCTAAATAAGTTTTTTAACGGTTTTATACTGGATTTTTATATCAGTATCTGCGCATATTATTCTTTATAGTAGTGTCTATAACATGCAGTCATATGAAAATTGGTGTGTACCGTCCCTTTAAGCAGCCTGTCAGTAAGCTTGTCCTAGGACTTGCTAGGGAGTGTGCATCTGGCATGTGCAGTCATGTTGTTTTCCTATTCAGTTTAAGTAAGTTCTATGAAATCTCACGAGATCATAGCAAAGGCAAAGTATTACCTCAGCACTGCTGATGCTGATTGGCTATTGTTTTTTTTTTCTTCCCCTAACCTGCAGATATGAATATAATGTCCCTTTAATCAGATTTGTAAGTAAATACTATGTAAAGAAGATGTTTTTGGCTATGAAGCTGAGAATGTTGCATTAACTAAACAAAATAAAACGAAGAGTTGTCCTTGTTAAAGACAATTGACGGTACTTTTTTCTCAGTGAAATGAAATTCTGCGACATAGCAGACAAATCTCTTGCTTTCTGAAATATCATAGATTTTTGATAGATATAAAAAGTCTGCTTAATTGTTGTAATAAAAAAGCACTAGGCAGTGGAATATACTTAAAGGAATAGTCTAGTTAAAATTAAACGTTAATGATTCAGATAGAGCATGCAATTTTTCTTCATTCATTGGAGAAATCAAGAATCTAAGCTTAGGAGCCACCCCATTTTTGGTTCAGAACCTGGGTAGCGCTTGCTGATTGGTGTCTAAATGTAGCCACCAATTAGCAAACTCTACCCAGGTGCTGAACCAAAAATGGGCTGGCTCCTAAGTTTACATTACTGCTTTTTAAATAAAGATACCAAGAGAATGAAGAAAAATGATAATAGGAGTAAATTAGAAAATTGCATGCTTGGATTTCTGGTGGGTGGCGAACCAAGATGGCCACAAATCTATGAGGCTCTGAACATAGACTCTCCTTTATTTCTATTTTATGTGGTCCAATCTATTGCCATCCATATAATCCTTAACAGTATAGCTGTTCGGAAACTGAAGGGATCAAGAATTGCATCACTTGGCCCCCGTGAAGTCGGTAAAATCTGAAAATTGTGTGAGGTGTTCTGAGGTGGACAGTAACCTATAGTGCTATGCACAGACCCTCTAATACTGCACTAATGAAAAATGCTATTCTATCGGACGATTGCCAGATGCAGGACAAACTTTCTGCCTTGAAAATTCTACTGCTTCCAGTGTTCACTAAACTGGAAACAGCCATACAGCGTCTGCTGACTGAGACGCAGACTCTTGAGCCTCCATCTTTATTTGTTGAGCAGAACCATCTGCCAGAAATACTGCGCCATGAGGCTGCTAATACGACTACGACACAGATGCTCCTTGGACAAGAGGAGGAAGGACAAGGAGTGAATAGTACCCTAGAGCTCTATAAGACAACAGAGCCATTTACCATTTCCGATATGCAAGAGGCAGGTATAGGATATACGAAGAGACCACTCGGGAAGGCTGCGATTAACCATGGAGATGTGCTGGACAGGTATCAATATAATCGCCTAACGAAGGATCGCTCTCCTCTGAGACATCAAGACAACCAAACTCTGTCAGGACTATTTAATTGGAGTCTCCGATGGAGCGATAGGGGCCTGCAAGAGAATGATACAGCCTTTCCCTTCTCACATGAACGACTGCCGAATTATCAGCTTACCCCAAATCATAGTGGAGTCGGTTAACCAGAAAGTAGATCTCTTGCTGTTTAAGGATATCCCTGGATGTTGGTCGTGTAAAGTGTTATCTCAATCTGACTATTTAGCTTTAAAGGTTTTTTTTGTCATAAATCTCCATATACCTTAACCAGTGTTCCCTCAGTAACACATTAATCCCACGGTGTATACTTATGGACACTAGACTATCGCAATGGTTCATTTCTGTTTTAATTTTATGTGACTATCTTGTTAATAGCTAAAGAAAACATTTGTATTGTGGCGGTTCGTTGATTACCGAGATATCTATGTAGGCAATGCTACATTTCCAATGTTCAGTCTAGGTATCGTTAGTGAACCCACAACAGGGAATATACCTACGAATACTCAGTGAATGTCATACTTTAAACGTGAGTACTGTATGTTGATAATAACACCCCACTGACTAGATCAGTATCTAATATTGAGGCTTATAATTTGCGAAATGGCTTTCTAAACAGTCCTTCATATAAAAACTGATGAACCGCAAACGTCCTAAGCTACAAACTACTACTTAAGGCTGAACCTCACACTTCCCTTCCTGCAACACTATATTGAGACAGACATAGTAGCCTGCATATGCTTTCTTTTGATCAAAACTAAATACAGTTCCACAACAGTCTGATGTGTTAGGATAATTGCCTCATCCAATCTGACATGCTTTGGGCAGAAATACTGCATGAAGATAATAGTGCTCCAATTACTAGATCAGTACTTGGTGTGGCGGTGTGTAGTTTGCAAAATGCTTTCTCATAGTGCTCCATATAAAAAATGGAAAACAGCAAATCTCTTAAACTGCTACTTACAATCCAAGGCTGAGCCACTCATTTTGCTTCCTGCAACGATATATTGAGACAGACATAATAGTCAGCATATGCTCTCTTTTCAAACTGTCTGATGTGTCAAGATAATAGAATCTTTACTTAATACAGCATACGCTAAACCCTAACAATGTATATAACATGGGCCAACTTATTATACACTTTAACGAGGAACCTTGCACAGGGAGCTCCCGCTCTCTTAATATTTACAGCAACACATGGAAGGAACCACAGGTTATGTTGATTTGGTTAATTTAGTTTAAGCTCATTTTGACTACTTTGCTTTAAGGGTTTCTTATCACAACTCTCCTTGTATCCTAAGCAATGTTCCCTTAGCTGTGCATTACTCCCATAGGGTAATACTAATGGAAACTATATTATGGCAATGGTGTTTTGCAATACTATATTGAGACAGACATAATAGTCAGTATATGCCCTCTTTTCACTTAAACTTGTACACAGTCCTATAGCAATATGTCTGATAATAGAACCTTTACTTAATACAGCACATGCTGACTCCTAAAAATGTACCTACTATGGGTCAGCTTGTCATATACTTTATCTAGGAGCCTTGCACAAGGAGCTCCTACTCTCTTAACATTTACAGCAAAACATGGAAGGAACCACACTTTTAAACTGTTGTTTGGGTTTGGGGCTGATTTGGTTAAGTTAATTTGTTAATTATATTAAAAATGAGGAGAAATACAGGGGATGTTTTCAACTACACTGATTTAGCACTACAGATTATCTACGATTTAATTATTTAAGGATTTAACCAGTGCAATCACACCTTATCTTTATCCATTTATTGCTTTCAATAGGGACGACTACTCCATTGGAATAATAACATGTGAATTACCTCAGGAGTTCAAATTTACTGTATACCTACTTTACTGTCACTGCATTGTATTATTGTACAGAATACATTTTTTGTATGTCCTACATTGTCTACTCAAGAATTGTTATTTGCCTGTGTTTCTCAATAAAAAAATAAATAAAATAAAATTGCATGCTCTATCTGAATCATGAAAGTTGAATTTTGACTAGACTATCCCTTTAATAGAAATTATCATGTTTTTCAGCGCTGCGGAATCTGATGGCGCTCTACAAATAACCAATAATAATAATAATTTATGCAGTGTCCATTACTTCCTGTCACAGCCCTTCTAGGGGGCTGTTGTCTCTACAGGAAGGCAATGTGCAAGTTTTTCCTAGTTAACTTTTGCTGCAAACATCATGTGACAATAGAACCTATGCTATGTGCTGTCTGCTCTATTTTCTAGCTGTACGCCTGTGACTACAGTGCAGCAAGAAAACAAGTATGTTCACTGTTGTTTGATTCTTTTTGTGTTTACTTTGATTTAACACTTTTTCTACTGTTTCCTATTCCTTTAAAATCTTCTATGAATTAATTCATAGACTCACCAACTGCTTCAAATTGATTCAGAACAAATCAAGAGCATGGTGTTTGTCATCTTTAGACCTTTACCTACTATCAGTCCCACTTCAGTTACAAGGTCTGGAATTGCTGGTAACACATTTGCACTGATGCTTTCACTGACGACCCTTTGGAAACAGAATGGGGCTTATTGTCCTTGCATATATTGCTATTGAGAGTTGTAGCCATGTTGGGCTGGTTGCCAGATTCTTGATCATATGTAGATATGCACGTCTACAGATTCATGTTTGTGCTTTACTCCAAACTTACAATCATTTACAAGATCATGATCAATATCTTAACATGGGGACATTTTTGATTAATTAAAGTCAAACACGTCTTGGGAAAGCTCATTGAGCTCCCTCTGCTGAAATTTCTCCAGGTTGGCTTTGATTATCCCTACAAATAGAGCATGGCATTTTAATCAACTTTCCAATGTACTTATTTTATCCAATTGGCTTCATTCTCTTAGTATTCGTTTTTGAAAGAGCAGCTATGCACTACTGGTGCTATCTGAAAACATCTGGTGAACCAATGAAGAGGCATTTTTGTGCAGCCACCTATCAGCAGCTAGCTCCAGTAATGCATTGCTGCTCCTGAGCCTACCTACATATGTTTTTTAACAAAGGATACCAAGAGAATGAAGCAATTTAGATAATAGAAGCAAATTGGAAAATTGTTTAAATCACATGTTCTGTCTGAAACATGAAAGAAAAGTTTGGGTTTCATGTCCCTTTAATTCTTTGAAAGTCTGTTTTTCAGTGCTTGCTATGTTTTGTACAAGTGTTTTTAACTTCCATCATGACATATGGATGTTAGTTATGTTTAATAATTAGTCTTTTTTCAGGCTTTCATTTCTATAACATGGATGTCCTAAACCTTTTTCTTTATGTTTTCTGCCAAGAGAGTGCCCATATGAACTGGGCTATTTTTCCTTACCGTATTATGGTTATGCTGAGATAAGTACGTGTTTCTTTTGTACCAGTGGTTGGAATTAGTGACTAAGCACTTCTGAAGTTAGTAAATACATACAGGGTCGCTATTATCTATTTTACTAGTAAGTACGTGATTTACGTGTGCTAGCAGTTGGTACCTAACTAAATAAATCATTTAGTAAGCAGATGGCTACAGTGTAACAGTTGTGTAGTTGGCGCTCTACAAATACCTGTTAATAATAATAGCAGCCATATGGTTTTCTGTACACACTTTGCTTGGTGCTACGTTTTTGATGCATCTACTTAGTTAAACGTCTTTGTACGAAATGTTTTAAAGTGATTGATTCTCAGATAAATCATCAAGTGGTACTCGAGTGTGGTAAATCCTCACAGGACATCTGACCGGTCTCCTTATGTTTTCTTTAAAAGTTCTGCTCTTCTTAGCTGTGTAAGAAGCTAGTTTATCAGGACAAATTAGGTAATTGGTTAATTCTGACTTGATGGTGGACTTATTCCCCTTATGTTTACTGTGATGCTGATCTACGGATCATGCAATCAAATTTCAGGTCCCTTCTATTTATGTAAGAAAAAGTGTGTTTAAATGTGTTATAGAAGTTGGTCTTTTTAGTTTAAACAGAATAGAGCTTTCTTTGTTGTACCTTGTCAATAAAACAGATTGTGAGTAAAACAGCAAACAACTTGATTTCTTAGAAACTCTGTTTAGTCACTGTCTGCAGGGAGGTAATGGAGCTGACATGATTTTTGCAGCAGAAGCCCTCTACTGAGCATGGGCAAGAAGCTGACTGGAGATATTGCAGGTGCCCCCCCTAGCCCTCAACCACTTCAAAAGGAAAGCTTTTACTTTGCTATCCTAAAGACCCTTTGTGTGACACTGACATGAAGCATTGAACCCTAAAAAATTAAGTTAAAAATAGAAGTAAAATAAATTTTATATAATGAATAATACATATTGCAGTGATTTGTATTTAAAGTGAAGTAAACTTTGATGAATGAAAGCCCGGTTTTTAAAAATACTATTAAAAACAGGGGCATTTTCATTCATCAAAGTTTACAAAGCAGCCGTTTTGATTAAAGGGACAGTCTACACCAGAATTTTTATTGTTTTAAAAGATAGATAATCCCTTTATTACCCATTTCCCAGTTTTGCATAACCAACACAGTTATATTAATATACTTTTAACCTCTGTGATTATCTTGTATCTAAGCCTCTGCAAACTGCCCCTTTTTTCAGTTCTTTTGACAGACTTGCAGTCTAGCCAATCAGTGCCTGCTCCCAGATAACTTCTCGTGCACGAGCACAGTGTTATCTATATGAAATACGTGAACTAACACCCTCTAGTGGTGAAAAACTGTTAAAATGCAATCTGAAAGAGATGGGCTTCAAGGTCTAAGAAATTAGCATATGAACCTCGTAGGTTAAGCTTTCAACTAAGAATACCAAGAGAGCAAAGCAAAATTGGTGATAAAAGTAAATTGGAAAATTGTTTAAAATTACATGCTCTATCTGAATCATGAAAGTTTATTTTGGCCTAGACTGTCCCTTTAAAAACTTACCTTTGTTTTTTTTACAGCCAGAGCAGGTTCCCACACCCGGAGATTCTCTCTTCACATGTCATCAATAACTAATCCAGCTTCCTCCAATCACGGCATGGCCTCACGCAATGACTCCCCTGAGGGGAAAGCCGTGATTGGAGGAAGCCGGATTAGTCATTGATGTGCTTTCATTCATCAAACTTTACCTTCACTTTAAGTATAACCCACTGCTTAGTGCTTTTTTTTATTGCAACAATTAAACGGACTGTTTTATATCTCTTTAATGTGCTGATGGCACAATTTGCTTAAAATAAAATGATTCTGAAAGCTTAAGTTGTATATCGTTGACAAGTCTTATTTACATTTTTTAGATCACCCTAGTACTAGACCGTCCGCCTTTATGACATATAACTTGCTGACCTCTTGTTATTTTTTTCAGCCTAAAGCCTGAGACCTATAAAGACCCAAAGAAGGATGTTGAATCACACCTCCAGCATTTAAGTGTAAGATTTATATATATATATCTCCTTTACCTTATCTCCTTGACTGTGGCCAATAAGGTACGAGCATGAATGATTTCCTACACACTGTAAGCAATCACTGTGCAGTATGCAGTGAGGGTCAGGGTCCTACATATCATAAAATGCACACCAGCCTCTTTGGTGGGAGTAGAAGACTACATTTTTTTTTTAGATTTAAAGGGACTATAAATACATTCTATTGTGTTTCTAGAGAATAACATAGCCAAGTCTCAACATTTTAAAAACAAACATCCTTTTCCCTGCAATTGCTTGTCAATAGGCAAACTCCAGCCACCCTTTGCCTTATTTGAGGAGCCAACAAGGCTAACCATATAGTTAGTATAAAATACCTGGTTTTGCATTTCTTAAAGCTGATTAAAGGGACACTAAACCCTAAAATTTTCTTTCATTATTCAGATAGAGAACACAAATTTAAACAACATTACCATTTACTTATATTATTCATTTTGCTTCATTTTTTAGTTGAAGAAAAAGCAATGCACATGGGTGAGCCAATCACACGAGGCTTATATGTGCAGGAACCAATCAGCAGCTACTTGAGCCTATCTAGATATGCTTTTCAGCAAAAAATATCAAGAGAATAAAACAAATTAGATAATAGAAGTAAATTAGAAAGTTGTTTAAAATCGCATGCTCTTTCTAAATCATGAAAGAAAACATGTGGGTTTCCTGTCCCTTTAAGGAAATATATGTATCAGGGTTAGAATAAAATATTAAGGTCTTTACTGTTTTTATTTGTTTAAGCAGGAAAAATAAACAATGAATGTGTATTGTAAATGCAATATTGTCTTCTTATGCATAGTTAAACCTTTTTATGGGGAATCACATTTTTGAGTGTAATTACCCTTTTAAATGACAGGTGATCTAGTAATACTGCGAGTTCTGATCATAGGTGTGATTTTTTTCCTTACATACCCATCATGCTTTGTTTGTGTGAATCCTTATATAGCTAATAAATGTTAGCAGCTCTGACATTGCCCTCCACACAAAGCCACCTCTCCCCCAAGGTTAAGAAAATCAAAGCTCTACATTTTAATGTTAGGCAACAATATACCACTTATCAGTACATTTATTTCTTAGGAAATGCCCTATATCATTTTTTACAACATATAAATGACTGTACTATTAATCACCATTTCTAACCAGGAAGAAATAGACGACCTCAAAAATACAGTGCAAAAAGCCAAGGCTGACCTTGGAGCTACAGAGGTAAGCATATATAAAGGCAGGGTTGTATCTATTGGCTATGTAATTATGCACAGTTCATGCTCAGGGATGAATAATATATTTAAGTATGCAAGAGATTACTTGTTGTAAACAAGATCCATTTTCTTTTTATGTATGTTAAAAGGACATACAACTTACAATACTACAGCTCAGATTTTCCTAGAAACTTCTTGCAATATACTTTTGTCTCCAAAAAATGCTTCTGGAAAACGCTATTGCATGTTATGTGATAACCCTTCTCACGCACATGGGTTCCTCTAGTATACGTATATTTTGATATTCTTGTATAATATCCAAAACTGTTTCTCTTTTCAGATTCCTTTGTTTTTGTTTTAAAAGAAATAACTGAAAGGATATATCTTGTGTCAACTATAAGTGATTGCTAACTCAAATATGGCCAGTAGATGGAGCAGTAACATTGTTTTAGTTTGATTTAAAACCAGCAGGAATGTACTTTCTAAGCATTTAACTGGGTCACATATAAATAACTGTTATTCATTTTACATCCAAACAGGAAATTATACAGAAGAAAAAAGATCAAATCACTCGGGAGCTTAACCGCACACCTGTATCAAAGCAAAACAGTGACATGAGCGAAGCAGAACAAAAAAAATTAAACAGAAGACTTAAGAGAATCGTTCACCGAAAAGATCTTTTTATAGAAAGGGAAAAAATACTGCAGAGACTAAAACTGTCCATTTAGTGAATGTGTTAAAGAAAAATATATGAAGGATGTGAACACACATTGTGTTTGCAAAATATTATTTGCCATAGAATCCTGCTATTTTTTGGAAGAGAAATAGCGACGGTGCAATATTGTGCTTTTTATATTGACTGTAAAGTTATTTATTTGTAGACATTGTATAATGTGTGTTTGAAAATGTGAACTGTACAGCTCCACCTGTTTAAAACGTTTTCATAGTTTTGCTATTACTAATGTTAAAATAATGTTGTCTAAGGGGTACACATCCTTTCAACAACTACTGTAGTACTAAAAAAAAAAGTCAGTAACCAATTCCCTATTATCGTTGCAATTCATTTCACACAAACAAGGATAATTACTAGAGAACAGTTTCCATGGGAAGAGGTAGTAGCGCGCAATCATATTACAAGTTGTTAGTTAAAGGGACAGTCTACACGACACCTACACGCACCTTAAAGAAACTGCTGTACCGGGTAAACCACGCACCACTCATAGAAACATTATGAATGGCCAAAGTGAATCCAGTACGGTAGGGAAACTTTGTTTATTCGTGTCGTTTTAATATGGCCGCCCCAATTTCTCCTCACTCCTTTCTCATTCTGGTAGAAACCACTGCCAGCAGTGCAAAACTATGGGCGCAGCGTCGTTGATTTTACAAGTGAGAGCCTTTTGATTGGACGCAGCTCACACATAGACGTGCCCACTGATTGTATTGGAGGAGTTGTGTGGCCATCTTATGGCTGAAAAATAAAGTATTTTAATAAAAAACACTTTATTTTTGACAAGCATGAAGTGTCAGTGGATACGGCGTGGTGTCTCCGTTACAACAAACAAAATAAGGTAATATTAAATCACATGTAGACTGTCCCTTTAAGTGTTGCACTTTTACATTTAACTCTTTTGAAAACACGGTATTAAGTATTAACTGCTATTTTGAATTTAAAAAAAAATGCATTACAATGCTATAGAAATAAATTAACAGCTGTAAATTAAAGGGATATAAAGCAGTGTTCTTTAATAAAAAACCTTAAAAGAAACGGATTGTGTTAAAAACACCAAGAAACTTTCTTTCTTTCCTAAGACATGGTGAGTCCACGGCTTGAGTAATTACTGTTGGGAATATCACTCCTGGCCAGCAGAAGGAGGCAAAGAGCACCACAGTTAAACTGCTAAGTATCACTCCCTTACCCGCAACTATTCTCTTTGCCTTCGGTGCATGGAGGAGGTGAAGTTCAGGTGTCTGAAGAAAAGTTTGATTTCATCTACAAGCAAGTTTTGGGGTATAGCCATATTCCACGTCATTCCTTACAGTTAGGAACTTGTAAAGAGGTACTTACTGAGCTTTCCGAACAATTGCTGCCCTAGTTTAGAAAGCCAGAGTTGGCTACTCTGTTCTTTCCTTTTCAAAGGTCTCTATGAAGAACTGTGTCTTCTCATACCTTGTAACTGGCTAAATGCCGGACTGTGGAGCAGGTAAGTGCTTTTTCTTCCAGTTTGGGAGACCATGCACTTAACAAATTAAGACACTGCTTTTTTATTGGGACATAGATAATCCTGTTGTATGGGTTACACTGTGGCATGAAGCAGGCACTGTAGCATGTGTGAGACTAAAATTTAAACTCTTTTAAAAAGAAAGGGTAAAATGTTTTTATTAGGCTTTATTTTCTGACACACATTTACTTGATAAAACAAGTTTAAACTGAAAGTAAGGCTGATTTTTTTTATTTCAGCAGCTTTTTCATTTCCCCATTGCTTTAAAATAAAACAATGCAACATTTTAAACTGTCAGGTTTGAAAAAAAAAAAACGGTTATTTCGGGTAGTCAGTGTACCAGGAAGCTATTTTTAGTGCCTCTCTGTCGCAGCAGTAATTGGAGCTCAGCAGTTATGGTCACATGACCGGCTTTACATCATAACATTTCTGAGGAAAATTGTGTTTTTCTCCATTTCTGGGTGATTGATAGCGGTAAGGCACCTCAGTAATTGAGGTGTTGGGTTGCCTGAGTGGTATTTTAGAAGTTTATTTGATGTTTATTAAATGTTTTTTCTTAACTTTTCTCACATCATTTTAGCTGATGATCGATCCTAATTTGGGATAAAATTTAAAGTGAATTTCTTCTACTAGATATGACGAGTCCATGGATTCATCCTTACTTGTGGGATATTATCCTCCTGCTAACAGGAAGTGGCAAAGAGCACCACAGCAGAGCTGTCTATATAGCTCCTCCTTTGACTCCACCCCCCAGTCATTCTCTTTGCCTATACTAAGTAATAGGAAGAGGTAAAGTGAAAGAGGTGATAAAATGATAGTTTTTATTTTCTTCAAGCAAGATTTTTTTTTTTTTTTTTTTAAATATTTTTTTATTAATAATAAAGTTCAGGAAAATAATAACATACAATGCTATGCAAGACAAGTAATAGAACTTCATACATGTTACAGATGATTTTATGAAGTGAGGTACAATAAGAGTAGTTGGTCATTCTGGTGAGACATAGCTCCATATATGTACTGAACCTTTCTTTAACTTTTCTACAATGAACTGTCTACACATTAAGTGGCCGGCGAGTCACCTCCGGACTCATTAGGCCATAAGCGTTTGGTATATGCACCAAAAAAGACGAGTGTATTTGGAGAGAACAACCTCAGAGTAAATAGGAATAGAGGAAAGAGAGGAAGAGGGGAGAAGAAGAAGAGAGAAAAAAAAAAAAAGACACGCAGGGCCTGCAACTATCAACCTTACTCGCTGCATAGTGACAGAATCAGCTCAGATGTTTCCACATTTCCCAGATTCCTGAATGCAGAAAGATTTTATTACGCTGAGTGAAAATTGGGCCTTCCATTATTTCTAGATAGGACATAGTTTTAACTACTTCCCCCCATGTGGGTGGTGTCTGCTGCCTACATAGTCTCGCTATGGCTAATTTGGCTGAGAGACTTTTTTATTTTAAATGGTACCGGTGAGTGCTATTTTTTCTCAGCCAGCATTTGGAAAGAAGATTTCTGCCTGGAGGTTGATGATCTTAGCAGTGGCTACTAAGATCCAGAGGAGTTCCCACAGAATGGCTGAGGAGTACTTGAGAAGCTTCAGTGGGGGGAACGGTCTTTATGCTACAAGCATTGAGGTATGTTCAGTCATTTTTTTTCTGAAGAGACTGTGGTATTTCAGAACCGGCTGACATTGTTACCATGAGGGAAGGGGTAAGCAGTAATCCTACAGGCAATGAAGGGATGTTTCTGGGACCTGTTATATTATGGGCTATAACTTGAAAGACACTGGTTGCATGATGTTTGTGTGAAAACGATTTATGTGCAGGGGCAAATAATTTTATTTTTCTGATACTAACGTTTGTGTGTTTGATGGCACTGGAGGGTTTCATATGGCTGACAAATTGTACTGGCTATATGGAAACCCACATGGCTAGTTGCTATAACGCTTTACAGCATGTTTTTCACTAGGCTGAGACATTGTGTATGATGGGCGGGGCCTAATTTTGCGTCTTAGATGCGCAGTTGTATTTCACATAGAGACAGCAAGCTCCAGCTCCGGTGGGCCTCAACTGAAGAGATAGCCTTATCGAAGTGAGAGTGTAATTCTCAGACCCCAGAGGGCAGGTAGGCGCCACAGCAGATCTGTGGCGAGGTGCAGGGGGTTGATAGTTTATTCTCATAATGTTTTTTTGGGTAACGTTTTTGCTAATAAAGGGTTAATAGTCCCTTACTTGTGGTGCAATCTTAGGCTGCCAGATTAGACACTTATATGATAAAATTGTGAGTGTTAAAACCTTTTAAAGCAGTTTTGGAAACATTGTATGTCTTTTTTTCTCTTAAAGGCGCAGTACCGTTTTTTCAGATTGTTTTTTTCATTAAATAAAGTGTTTTCAAGTCTTTTTGTGGTCATTACTAGCCTGTTCAACATGTCTGACATTGAGGAAAAACAATGCTCTATGTGTTCAGAAGCCATGGTGGAACCCCCACTTAAAATGTGTCCCTCATGTACTGAAAGGGCCTTACATTGCAAGGAACATATTTTAGCTGATAAAAGTATGTATCAGGATGATTCTCAGTTTGAAGAGAATCAGGTTATGTCATCTAATTCTCCCCAAGTGTCACAACCTTTAACGCCCGCTCAAGCGATGCCAAGTACTTCTAGTGCGTCTAATTCTTTTACCCTGCAGGATATGGCTGCAGTAATGTCTACTACCCTTACAGAGGTATTGTCTAAACTGCCAGGTTTACAGGGTAAGCGCAGTAGGTCAGGTGTTAGATTAAATGCTGAGCCCTCTGATGCTTTATTGGCCATCTCCGATGTACCCTCACAGTGTTCTGAATTGGGGGTGGGGGATTTACTGTCTGAGGGAGAGCTTTCAGACTCAGGAAAGATGTTCCCTCAGATGTCACAGCCTTTAAATTTAAGCTTGAACACCTCCGCTTGTTACTCCGGGAGGTTTTAGCGACTCTGGATGATTGTGACCCTATTGTAATTCCACCAGAGAAATTGTGTAAAATGGATAAATATCTAGAGGTCCCTTCTTACACTAATGTTTTTCCACTCCCTAAAAGGATTTCTGACATTGTTACTAAGGAATGGGATAGACCAGGCATTCCGTTCTCTCCCCCTCCTACTTTTAAGAAAATGTTTCCCATATCTGACACCATTCGGGATTCCTGGCAGACGGTCCCTAAAGTGGAGGGAGCTATTTCTACCCTGGCTAAGCGTACAACTATACCTATTGAGGACAGTTGTGCTTTCAAAGATCCTATGGATAAAAAATTAGAGGGTCTGTTAAAGAAATTGTTTATTCATCAGGGTTTTCTTTTACAACCTATAGCGTGCATTGTTCCAGTAACTACTGCAGCAGCTTTTTGGTTTGAGGCTCTAGAGGAGTCTCTTAAGGTTGAGACCCCATTAGATGATATTTTGGATAGAATTAAGGCTCTCAAGCTAGCTAATTCTTTTATTACAGATGCCGCTTTTCAAATGGCTAAGTTAGCTGCAAAGAATGCAGGCTTTGCCATTTTAGCGCGTAGAGTGTTATGGCTTAAGTCTTGGTCTGCTGATGTGTCATCAAAATCTAAGCTGTTAGCTATTCCTTTCAAAGGTAAGACCCTATTCGGGCCTGAACTGAAGGAGATCATTTCCGACATTACTGGAGGTAAAGGCCATGTCCTTCCTCAGGACAAGATGGTTAAAATGAGGGCTAAACAAAATAATTTTTGTTCCTTTCAAAACTTTAAAGGTGGACCCTCTACTTCCTCCTCCGCCACAAAGCAGGAGGGGAATTTTGCACAATCCAAGTCAGTCTGGAGACCTAACCAGACCTGGAATAAAGGTAAACAGGCCAAGAAGCCCGCTGCTGCCACCAAGACAGCATGAAGGGGCAGCCCCCGATCCGGGACCAGATCTAGTAGGGGGCAAACTTTCTCTCTTCGCTCAGGCAAGGGACGTTCAGGATCCCTGGGCATTAGAAATCGTGACCCAGGGGTATCGACTAGAATTCAAGGATTTTCTCCCAAGAGGGAGATTTTATCTTTCACGTTTGTCTGTAGACCAGACAAAAAGAGAGGCATTCTTATGCTGTGTAAAAGACCTATATACCATGGGTGTAATCTGTCCAGTTCCAAAACTAGAACAGGGGCAGGGATTTTACTCAAATCTGTTTGTGGTTCCCCAAAAAGAGAGAACCTTCAGACCGATTTTAGATCTCAAATGCCTAAACAAATTTCTCAGAGTCCCATCATTCAAGATGGAGACCATTCGAACTATTTTACCAATGATCCAGGAGGGTCAATATATGACTACCGTGGACTTAAAGGATGCGTATCTTCACATTCCTATCCACAGAGATCATCACCAGTTTCTCCTGGACAAACACTACCTGTTTGTGGCCCTTCCTTTCGGGTTGGCCACAGCTCCCAGAATCTTCACAAAGGTGCTAGGGTCCCTTCTAGCGGTCCTAAGGCCGCGGGGCATAGCAGTGGCCTCTATCTGGACGATATATTGATTCAGGCATCAACTTAACAGCTAACCAAATCTCACACGGACATTGTGTTGGCTTTTCTAAGAACTCACGGGTGGAAGGTGAATATACAAAAGAGTTCACTAGTTCCAGTGACAAGAGTTCCATTCCTAGGAACTCTCATAGACTCGGTAGACATGAAAATATTTCTGACGGAGGTCAGAAAGTCAAAGATCTTAACTACTTGCCGGACACTTCAGTCCACTCCTCGACCATCAGTGGCGCAGTGTATGGAGGTCATCGGATTAATGGTAGCAGCAATGGACATCGTTCCATTTACATCTCAGACCACTGCAACTGTGCATGCTCAGACAGTGGAATGGGGATTATGCGGATTTATCTCCTCAGATAAATCTGGATCTAGAAACCAGAGACTCTCTCCTTTGGTGGTTGTCACAGGATCATCTGTCCCAGGGAATGTGCTTCCGCAGACCAGCATGGGTCATAGTGACGACGGATGCCAGCCTCTTGGGCTGGGGTGCAGTCTGGAATTCCCTGAAGGCTCAGGGTGTTTGAACTCAGGAGGAGTCCCTACTTCCAATCAATATTCTGGAACTGAGGGCAATATTCAATGCGCTTCAAGCGTGGCCTCAGCTGGCCTCGGCCAAATTCATAAGATTTCAGTCGGACAATATCACGACTGTAGCGAATATCAATCATCAAGGGGGAACAAAGAGTTCTCTAGCAATGATGGAAGTTTCCAAGATAATTCGATGGGCAGAGACTCACTCGTGCCATCTATCAGCAATCTATATCCCAGGAGTAGAGAACTGGGAAGCAGATGTTCTAAGTCGTCAGAGTGGGAGCTCCATCCGGAGGTGTTTGCGGCATTGATTCGTCAATGGGGCACACCGGAAATTGGATCTGATGGCATCTCGTCAGAATGCCAAACTTCCTTGTTACGGGTCCAGATCAAGGGATCCCCAAGCAGTACTGATAGATGCTCTAGCAGTACCTTGGTCGTTCAATCTGGCTTATGTGTTTCCTCCTTTTCCTCTCCTGCCTCGTCTGATTGCCAGAATCAAACAGGAGAGGGCTTTGGTAATCTTGATAGCACCTGCATGGCCACGCAGGACTTGGTATGCAGATCTAGTGGAAATGTCATCTCTGCCACCATGGAAACTGCCACTGAGACAGGACCTTCTCATTCAAAGTCCGTTCCAGCATCCAAATCTAAATTTTCTGCAGCTGACTGCCTGGAGATTGAACGCTTGATTTTATCTAAGCGGGGATTCTCTGAGTTGGTCATTGATACCTTGATTCAGGCTCGGAAGCCTGTCCCTAGGAAAATTTATCATAAGATATGGCGTAAATATCTTTATTGATGCGAATCCAAGGGCTACTCATGGAGTAGGGTTAGGATTTCTAGGATTTTGTCCTTTCTCCAAGAAGGAATGGAGAAGGGATTATCGGCTAGTTCCTTAAAGGGACAAATTTCTGCTTTGTCAATTTTACTACACAAGCGTCTGGCGGATGTCCCAGACGTTCAGTCTTTTTGTCAGGCTTTAGGGCCGGCATCTAAACTTACATTCTTGCATTTCAAATAAAGATACCAAGAGAATGAAGAAAATTTGATAATAGGAGTAAATTAGAAAGTTGCTTAAAATTTCATGTTCAATCTGAATCACAAAAGAAATTTTTTGGCTACAGTGTCCCTTTAAGGGGTCCCGTTTGAACCCATGCATTCCATAGATATTAAGCTTTTATCTTGGAAAGTTTTGTTTTTAGTTGCTATCTCTTCTGCTCGAAGAGTTTCTGAGCTTTCTGCGTTACAATGCGACTCGCCTTATCTTATATTCCATTCTGATAAGGTGGTTTTGCGTACTAAATCTGGATTCCTTCCTAAGGTTGTTTCAAATAAGAATATTAATCAGGAAATTGTTGTTCCTTCTCTATGTCCTAATCCTTCTAAGAAGGAGCGTCTGTTACATAACTTGGACGTGGTTTGTGCCTTGAAGTTTTACTTACAAGCGACCAAGGATTTCCGTCAAACATCTTCTCTCTTTGTTGTTTATTCTGGAAAGCGTAGGGGTCAAAAAGCTACGGCTACCTCTCTTTATTTTTGGCTGAAAAGCATCATCCGTACGAGACTGCTGGACAGCAGCCTCCTGAAAAAATTACAGCTCATTCTACTAGAGCGGTGGCGTCTACATGGGCTTTTAAAAACAATGCTTCTGTTGAACAGATTTGTAAGGCTGCGACTTGGTCCTCCCTTCATACTTTTTCCAAATTTTACAAATTTGATACTTTTGCTTCTTCGGAGGCTATTTTTGGGAGAAAAGTTCTTCAAGCAGTGGTGCCTTCCGTTTAGGTATCTGTCTTGTCCCTCCCGTTCATCCGTGTCCTGTTGCTTTGGTATTGTATCCCACAAGTAAGGATGAATCCGTGGACTCGTCGTATCTAGTAGAAGAAAAGGAAATTTATGCTTACCTGATAAATTAATTTCTTCTACGATACGACGAGTCCACGGCCCTCCCTGTCATTTTAGACAGATTATATTTTTGTTTTCAAACTTCAGTCACCTCTGCACCTTTTTAGTTTCTCCTTTTTCTTCCTATACCTTCGGTCGAATGACTGGGGGGTGGAGTCAAGGGAGGAGCTATATAGACAGCTCTGCTGTGGTGCTCTTTGCCACTTCCTGTTAGCAGGAGGATAATATCCAACAAGTAAGGATGAATCCGTGGACTCGTCGTATCGTAGAAGAAATCAATTTATCAGTTAAGCATAAATTTCCTTTTTTTCCTTGGCTTATTTTAATTGAATATTAAAATCTTTTAAACTTATCTGTACAAGTTTATTTACTATTTCACAACATGTCTGATATGGAGCAAGAGCCTGCTCTCATGCATTCATGCTTATTATGTTTATTATTAGATGCACAAATTGCAGTTCCTATACAATTTTGTTTTTCATGTGTCAAGAAAACCTTGCAAAATAAAGGTAAATTTTTTTTAGCCTAATGTCTGTCAGGATGATGCTGTTAAAAAAATACCTCAGTTTTCTCCTGCTACATCTCAAGCTTCAATGGCGTCACATGCAGTGCCCTGCGGTTTCTCTATAACTCCTAGTGGAGTTTATTTAAAAGCAGAAATTGCTGCCCACGTATCTTCAGCGGTATCTGCGGCATTGGCTGCCATTCCCAGATTACAGGGAAAAGGCAAGAGGAAATCTAGAAATTCAGAAAGTAAGGTGGCTGCCCTCAGTTCTACTTCCCAAGTTGCACTTTTTCATAAGTCTGATGATGGAGGTAATTCGGGACTTTCTGAGGGTGAAATCTCAGATTCGTACAGTATAATTCCTTCTGAGACATAGCTGGTATTCTTCAGATTTAAAATTGAACACCTTTGTGTATTGTTAAAGGAGGTTTTAGCTTTTTTTAGATGACTCTGATACCCCTGTCGTTGTTACTCCTAAGAAATCTAGTAAACTTAATAGTTTCTTTGATGAACCTTCCACTTCAGAGGTTTTTCCTGTGCTGGACCATGCTACAGAGATTATCTTACAGGAATGGGGGAAACCAGGGGTGTCTTTTTCCCCATCTCCCATTTTTAAGAAAATGTTTCCTGTCGAGGACTCCATTAAAGACCCTTGGTATACTGTACCCAAAGTTGAAGGGGCCATTTCCACTCTGGCTGAGAAAACCACTATTCCTATTGAGGATAGCTGCTCTTTTAAGGATCCAATCGACAAGAAGCTGGAGGCTTATTTAAAACAGATTTATGTTCATTATTGTCTCCAATGGCAACCTGCGGTGTGTATTGCCACATGACTAGTGCGGCATCTTATTGGTTCGACGCCTTGTCTGATTCTCTTTAAGTAGAGACTTCCTTGGATGAAATTCAAGATAGGATTAAAGCTCTTAAATTGGCCAATTCCTTTATTGCAGATGCCATTTTGAAGGTTGTTAGACTAGGAGCTAAAACTTCTAGTTTCGCTGTCCTAACCCTCAGGGCGTTATAGTTGAAATCCTGGTCTGCGGATGTTTCCTCTAAAGTCAAGCTTCTGGCGATTCCTTACAAGGGCAAAACCTTGTTTGGACCCGGTTTGGCAGAAATTATCTCTGCTATTACGGGTGGAAAAGGGTCTTTTCTACCTCAAGATAAGAAGAATAGGCCTAAAGGGCATCAGAGTAATTTTCGTTCCTTTCATAACTTCAGAGGAAAGCCTTCCCCTTCTTCCAATCAGGAACAATCCAAGTCTTCTTGGAAACCTAATCAGTCTTGGAACAAGGGGAAACAATCAATGAAACCCGCAGCTGATTCCAAATAAGCATGAAGGGTTTGCCCCCGATCCGGGATCGGATCAGGTGGGGGGCAGACTTTCTCAGTTCTCTCAAGCCTGGATACAAGATGTCCCAGTTCCCTGGAGTGTGGACATAGTATCCCAGGGTTTCAAATTGGAATTAAAGACTTTTCCTGCCAGAGGCAGATTCCTTCTCTCAAGATTATCTACAGACCAGATAAAGAGAGAGGCATTCTTGAAATGTATACAACATCTTTCCTCCCTGGGATTTATAGTTCCAGTTCCAATACAGGAACAGGGTCTCGGGTTCTACTCCAACCTATTTGTGGTTCCCAAAAAAGAGGGAACTTTCTGTCCCATTCTAGACTTGAAGTGTCTAAACAAGTTTCTTAAAGTTCCATCCTCCAATATGGAGACTATACACTCCATTCTTTCTTTAGTATAAGAGGGTCAGTTCATGACAACCATAGACCTAATGGATGCGTATCTTCATGTTCCTATTCACAGGGACCATCACAGATTCCTGAGATTTGCCTTTCTGGACAAACATTTCCAGTTCGTGCCCTTCCATTTGGTCTAGCCATAGCTCCCAGAATTTTTTCAAAGGTTCTGGGGGCTCTTTTGGCAGTGATCCTTTCTCGTGGAATTGCTGTGGCACCCTACCTGGATGACATATTGGTTCAGGTGCCATCTTTCCAATAAGCAAAATCTCACTTGTCTATTTCTTCGTTCCCACGGATGGAATGTTAATCTAGAAAAAAGCTCCCTTTCCCCTGCTACAAGAGTAATGTTCTTAGGGACCATAATAGATTCTCTATTGATGAAGGTTTTTCTGACAGAGGTCAGGAAAAACAAAATAATTTCCTCTTGTCTCTCTCTTCAGGCTACTGCTTATCCTTCAGTGGCTCAATGTATGGAGGTAATCGATCTGATGGTGGCTTCTATGGACATCATTCCTTTTTTCTCAATTCCATTTTAGAGCTCTCCAGTTGTGCATGCTCAGACAATAGAGTTAGATCAGTCGTCAAGAGACTCTCTCCCATGGTGGATTTCTCAGGAACATCTGTCTCAGGGCACATGCTTTCGAAAACCTTCCTGGGTGATCGTGACCACGGATGCCAGCCTGCTGGGCGGGGGAGCAGTCTGGAACTTGTTAAAAGCTCAGGGCCTTTGGACTCGGGAGAGTCTGCTCTTCCCATCAACAACTTGAAGTGGAGGGTGATTTACAATGCTCTATTGCCTTGGCCTCAGTTGTCCTCAGCCCAGTTTATCAGGTTCCAGTTAGACTACATAACCTCTGTGGCTTACATCAATCACCTGGGAGGAACTCAAAGTTCCTTAGCTATGAAGGAGGTTACTCAGATTCTTCAGTGGGCAGAGACCCACATTCCACGAGTAGACAACTGGGAAGCAGATTTTCTGAGCAGACAGACTTTTCATCCCGGGGAGTGGGAAATCCATCAAGAGGTGTTGTCCACCTTAGTCCTCAAATGGGTGCCGGAGTGCAGGCCTTTCTGATAGATGCTCTGAGGGTTCTTTGGGTTTTCAGGTTGGCATACCCGTTTTCTCCATTTGCTCTTCTTCCACGAGTCATTGCTCGTATCAAACAGGAGAGGGCGTCGGTGATTCTAATAGCCCCTGCGTGGTCTTGCAGGATCTGGTTTGCAGACCTAGTGGAGATGTCATCTCTCTCACCTTGGAGACTACCTCTGAGGAAGGACCTCCTGATTCAGGGTCCCTTCCTTCAACCAAATCTCGTTTCTCCATCTCTTGCGCTTTTGGGTAGACTAACTTAACTTACAAAAAGGCACCTTTATACCACCAATGGCCGGGGCACTCACCACCTCCTATGACCCGAACTACAGAAACCGCTACGTCTCCTGCACCACAGATCAACAGAGAAGGATAGACACACCAAGTCACATGGAATGCCTGGCAGGACCGCCTCTGCACTAGGGAAAAACACGCCAAAAATGGCCGCGCAAGATTCTCGCAAGTAACCTGAAAGTTCCACACATTGCCAGAGCCTCATCTCGCACATAACGCAGCAATGACAGAATAAACAATATCATGTATAATCCCCCTTCCAGGAATATTAACCCTTGATTCTGTAAAGATAAAAAGTCGCCACACTGACCCTGTCTTTTATGTTATCATTATTAAGAAAAAATGAAATGATCTTACCAGAATCTTCGCCGTGGAACAGGAACACGGCCCTTCAAGTGTGACAGGTTTGTAGCTTCGCTCCTGACATAGACTTAAGTGTAGAAGCAGGCAGCGAAACTCGTCAACGCTGATTGCTTATGAAGCTGTTAATATGAGTCGGGATGGTTTTGCAGAAAGACTCTCCCTGCATCTCCGGACTCTAACTTTCGCCCAGGCTCTCACTGAGAGGCTGACAGGACTACTTAAAACTCCAGTCCTAATGCGAAGAGTACTACCCTCCATAAGATACTACTCCGAAACTCTGGCACTCCTCTGCCATCCTCCTGTGACGAAAGGCAAAGAATGACTGGGGGATGAGGGAAGTGGGGGGGGGGGTTTATTTAAGCCTTTGGCTGGGTGTCCTTTGCCTCCTCCTGGTGGCCAGGTTCTTAATTCCCAATAGTAATGAATCAAGCCGTGGACTCTCCTCCCCTTTAGATGGAAATTACATTCTCTATCTGAATCATGAAAGTTTATTTTGGACTAGACTGTCCCTTTAAGCCATAAGGTTCTCCGGGCAAGTACTGCCAAAGACAAGCTTTTCACATTAATCTTCATAATATCAAATACTGCATTACAAATAAAAGAAATTAGCACTTTTTTTGTAAACCCAAAAAATTTGCACTAGCAATGTCATCAGAATACTGTTCTGAAAAACAGACAACCAGTTGAAGCAGCATCCACATCAGCAATATAAATCAGTGTCAGTGACGTGCGGTGAGGTCAGAGACTGGTGATGCACTGGCTATGATACTCCAAAGAAACACGAAACACACACATAGTATATATATATATATATATATATATATAATATATATGGAAAAGGAAGTAGAATGCGAATGTAACTAGTACAAAAGCAAGCTCCCTGGTTAGGAGTGCGCGAAAACTTCAGTATAATTTGAGAACTAAATAAATCTAATTTAATACACAATGTGTTATTTTTGATTATGGATATATTGCTGGTCTTTAAATAGACAGTTGTGTGTACATATATATCTACATATATGTGTATGTATATATGTATGTGTACGATGTTGTGTTTACAAAATATGCAATAATTAATTGATCGATTAGTTATACCGGAAATGCATAGATGTGGATGGGAAGAACAATCAACTTGCTGCTAGTAAAACGTCTACCAGTGGACGGGATAACTCTTTCTAGGAAATCCCTTTGAAGAAAAAATGTAAAAGAAGTATACTGGTAGGGATACTGCGCCAGTTGGTGTGCCCCTTCAACAATTTGTATATAACAGTAAACACAAACAATAGTAATAATACAAACAACAATAGTTGCAATGTTCACAGAATAAACACCTATCTGGGGTCTCTGGTTTACAGAGATAAACAGAATAAACAACCAAACACAGTCTTGGATTTCCAATGTCCCAGTGGTATAATGCTGCTGAATGGTGTGATATGCGTTAAGGGGTTTGTTTGAGACAGTTCTGAGTAAAACAGATATGAAAAAAAAAAACTCTATAAGACTAGTAATATCTATCCCAAAGGGGTCTGTATGTACTACTTACTAGAAGTACCCTCAATCATATGAGGTGAGTGTGAAGCATGATTAGGATGGTACTGTAAGGATGACTCGTTTCCTCGGTCTTCATCACAAAGACTTGCTCTGTCTCCGTAGTTTTCGTGTAGAAATCTCTCTAGTTAGGGTTCTAGTAGTCGTCCCCAAAAAGAAGGCAAAGAATCCACTTGTAGATATTCACCTCAGTCGATGACCCAGTGTCATAAAAAGGGAACAGAAATGCAGGACATAGTGTAATACTGTTTTTATTTATTTATAAATTTGAAATGATAGCTAAATGCAAACTTACATTCAATAACCTCAATGATTATGAGGTAACTTAAAAGCCTTTAAAACAAATCTTCCAAATAGACAAGAGCAATGTATATATTTTCTCCTTAATACGGTTAGTGTTTCTCCTTAATGTAGTTAGTGTAGTGACTCCAAAACAGGTTGTACCGGCCGGTTGCAACCTTTTTAAAAGATTAGATTCTGGAGAGTCAAAGTATCCGACAGAAAACAAAGGCTCAATGTGTGAGCCTGTGATATGCCTTACGCGTTTCAAAGGATTATGCCGGGTGTAGCTCCTTCTTCATCAGAATCTAATCTTTTAAAAAGGTTGCAACTGGCCGGTACAACCTGTTTTGGAGTCACTATACTAACTACATTAAGGAGAAACACTAACCGTATTAAGGAGAAATATATACATTGCCCTTGTCTATTTGGAAGATTTGTTTAAAGGCTTTTAAGTTACCTCATAATTATTGAGGTTATTGAATGTAAATTTGCATTTAGCTATCATTTCAAATTTATAAATAAATAAAAACAGTATTACACTATGTCCTGCATTTCTGTTCCCTTTTTATGGACCACTGGGTCATCGACTGAGGTGAATATCTACAAGTGGATTCTTTGCCTTCTTTTTGGGGACGACTACCAGAACCCTAACTAGAGGGATTTCTACAGAAAAACTAACGGAGACAGAGCAAGTCTTTGTGATCAAGACCGGAGGGAAACGAGTCATCCTTACAGTACCATCCTAATCGTGCTTCACACTCACCTCATATGATTGAGGGTACTTTCTAGTAAGTAGTACATACAGACCCCTTTGGGGATAGTATATTAACTTACTAGTGTTATAGAGACTTTTTTTGCATATCTGTTTTACTCAGAACTGTCTCAAACAAACCCTTAACGTATATCACACCATTCAGCAGCATTATACCACTGCGACATTGGAAATCCAAGACTGTGTTTGGGTTGTTATTCTGTTTATCTCTGTAAACCAGAGACCCCAGATAGGTGTTTATTCTGTGAACATTGCAACTATTGTTGTTTGTATTATTACTATTGTTTGTGTTTACTGTTATATACAAATTGTTGAAGGGGCACACCAACTGGCGCAGTATCCCTACCAGTATACTTCTTTTACATATATATATATATATATACTATATATATATATATATATATGAGTATACAAGAATAGATACAGCGCCTATATATCCATTAAAATATGGGTGGTATATGGGAATATGAATGAGAGCTAGAGATAATTATTTGAGAAATAACAATTAAAAGAGTATAAAAGATTATTAAAATAAATTATGCTTGAAAAATGATGAATAGATTATGAAACAGTGTTCATATGAGTCTTTAGACAATATATAGTCCGTGGTAAATCTTCATATGAAGTTGATATCAGTAAATAGATGGTATATAATACCCTTACCAGATATTACCTCAATCTGATGAGGTAAGTATGCCGCACTGGGGGTATATACAGATGGTAGAATCTTCTCCTTGTATTCAGATGTGGTGCCTCTTGGGTTTTCGTTAGTCTCCTGGAGTATGCAGGGATGTGTTTCTGGTTGTAGATAAATCCCTTGTACTTCCTTTGTGTTGGTAGTTAGCCTCTTGGAGTACCTTTTCTGTCTTGGTATACAATTTGGTATCCTCAGACTATATGAGGTATGTATATGGCATATAGGACTCTAGTGGGTCCTTCCACATATAGGTATGAGATACAGGTTCCCCAATCTTGGTATAAGACTTCGTAGTGAAGTATTATGCAGCTGTTGCTGTTTCCCAAGTGAAGTGAGGTAATATTGTATAATACACTTATCTCAAAAAGTATATGCCAGCAAGCTGGCTACAAGGAGTGACACTGGTATTAAAAGATGATTTAGATAAAACACAATTAAAATTAAGTACATAAGAAATAAGTAGTTAGTATCCCTGACGCGTTTCAAAGGTTTGTGTAGATAAATCCTTCTTCTTCAGAGGCATTTAATAAGGTTAATAGAATGAATAGAGACACACTAATAAAAAATTCTAAGAAAAATAGCAAAAAACAAAAAGATTTGCCACTTATGATCACAACTTATAATGAAGGTGCCAATGCTATCAGAACTATCTTAAACAAACACTGGCACATATTAAAAAAAGATAACCTATTAAATGAAATAACTAAAAACAACCCAAAATTGGTCTTTAGAAAAGGTAGAAACATTAGAGCAATAATAGCTCCAAGTAAACTGAAATCTATATCTAAAACCAAAAAAACCACCAATTGGCTGCAAAATAAGACAAAAGGCTTCTTTAAATGCAACCGGTTACAACTGCGTAGGCTTGCAACATCACTATAGCATTAATAAACCGACTAAAAAAATCACTTCATCCACAAATAAAAAAAGCTGGGAATTTGACTCCATTACAAACTGTAAAACAGAATATGTAGTATACCTTATTGAATGTGACTGTAAGCTCCAATATGTAGGACGTACCACTAGACCCTACAAAACCAGACTTTTGGAACATATTAGAAATATAGAAAGTAGTTTCAAAAAACATAGTGTCTCAAATCATTTTCGCCTAATACATAACTCTAATGCCGTCATGTTTAAGAGGCACTATACTTTGAACATATCAGAGATCCACCAGAGGGAGTAAGTAGAAGAACTCCCTCTGAGAAGAAAGGAAACAGAATGGATACATAAATTAGATTCTATGACCCCCAAGGTCTAAATAAGGATATAGATTTGCAGCCTTCTTAATTCAGTAGGTTACATGAATCTAAGGCCTCACAAATTATTAAAACCTTTGATCAACCTATAAATTGTATCTATACTACTTTATATACAGACCAGACCCCACTAAGCTTACTACAGTGCAGTACTATATTCTTTATACTAGTCACCAACATATATTAAGACATTACAAATATATAACTGCAGAAAGACAAAGACTAATATTCTTGAAACCTAATGATAGGTAAAAAATATAGCATAAGGAATACACATATATCTAGCTGAGTAATAAAGATTAGTTTCACTCTGATCACATATATATATATATCTATCTACCAGGTTCATACCTTCCTGCATATATATAATACACACCCAATACTAAGGAACACTTGTATACCATATATCAATATAGAATAGATATCTTTAAAATAAAACATGATTTTGGCCTTCTAATTAGGCCCAATAACTAACTGAACCTCAACTATAAAACTTCATAAAAGAGGTTTCACAATTTAGGAATATAGAAAACTATATAGAGCTCTACATCTCAACTAAGATATATAGTATACAACACATGTTCCATATTAAGCGTAAGCTTAACCTAACAACTTAAGGGTGCTTCAAATATATGAAAACCTTTCACAAACAGAATTATTAGTAAGAAACCAATATGCAATGTCATCTATGCATACTAATCGTACTAATAAAATATACAAAGGAGTTATTAATCACTATATATCCAGGTATTGTAAAATGCAAAAAATACTTCATGGGATCGCCCTGTGTGAATATGAATTGTAGATTACACATTATGACATGTCCATGTCCCACCAATACTTTTATTACAGTCTAGCCACTAACTCTGTTAGACTGCTCTCTAGAGTGAGGATATATTTATAGATGGATATTCCCTAGTGAACTACATATCCCACAGGCCTCTACTGAGTCTAACCAACTAACATCTCTATGGGTGAGGTATTAAAAGTGTATGCAAGCATTATTCCAGGTCACACTTTACAATATGTACACACTATACTGTTGCGAGTGTTACATTTGTCTAGTACCCTTCCAGAGATCGTAGCTATCTATGGGCAGCAACTATAGAACCTACATATCCCACAAGCCTAGGCTGCATTGATCCAATCAACTACGCAGCAATAGGTAACCAATCAATAAGCTTTACAGCATAGACACCATGCCTAATACAAACGTGAGACTCACGTCACGTAACGCTGGCACGCATGACGTCACGTACGCAGAGGGCGTGCCGCCGCCCGAAGCGTACAAATAGCGATAACGGCCCAGCTCCTCACTCAACCCTCTGAAGAAGAAGGATTTATCTACACAAACCTTTGAAACGCGTCAGGGATACTAACTACTTATTTCTTATGTTACTTAATTTTAATTGTGTTTTTATCTAAATCATCTTTTAATACCAGTGTCACTCTCCTTGTAGCCAGCTTGCTGGCATATACTTTTTGAGATAAGTGTATTATACAATATTACCTCACTTGGGAAACAGCAACAGCTGCATAATACTTCACTACGAAGTCTTATACCAAGATTGGGGAACCTGTATCTCATACCTATATGTGGAAGGACCCACTAGAGTCCTATATGCCATATACATACCTCATATAGTCTGAGGATACCAAATTGTATACCAAGACAGAAAAGGTACTCCAAGAGGCTAACTACCAACACAAAGGAAGTACAAGGGATTTATCTACAACCAGAAACACATCCCTGCATACTCCAGGAGGCTAACGAAAACCCAAGAGGCACCACATCTGAATACAAGGAGAAGATTCTCAATCCATCTGTATATACCCCCAGTGCGGCATACTTACCTCATCAGATTGAGGTAATATCTGGTAAGGGTATTATATACCATCTAATTTACTGATATCAACTTCATATGAAGATTTACCACGGACTATATATTGTCTAAAGACTCATAGTGAACACTGTTTCATAATCTATTCATCATTTTTCAAAGCATAATTTATTTTAATAATCTTTTATACTCTTTTAATTGTTATTTCTCAAATAATTATCTCTAGCTCTCATTCATATTCCCATATACCACCCATATTTTAATGGATATATAGGCGCTGTATCTATTCTTGTATACTCATTTTTCACTTACTGACTGGGACCTCACATCTCAACCAGTACCTGTCTTATATAGCTGCCACTATACCATACACTACACTGACTAGCGCCAACTATAGAGTATCACTTGTGTTACCCCAGTATACTGAGTGAACACATTTACTTGCTTCTCTATATATATATATATATATATATATTTATATACTAATACATACTGTCAAACCTAGACTACATGTGGAGCACAAAACAAATCAACCAGTATTGAGTGCTAATACCTCTTGTGTAAAATCTATAACATTTACAGATTCTGGGCCCCATCACCCTATGCCACATATATGTCAAAATAGCATCTCAGGCCAGATGTGTGGCAGGTGGAGAAATAAAAAAGAATCTTCTTGTGATATTTCTTCCCTACCACAGAAGATATGTTTCACACAAGTGTATAGGGATTGTCTGGGGGCCTGGGCTCAAATTTATTAGGAATGTTCTTAATGTTCCAGCTTTAATTCATCAATCCACATTCAGTTGAACCATTCAGTAGAAGGAAGGAAAATTGTATGCAACCCTCTGTGTCTCTTTTCCCAGTGTTAAAACTATAAATGTATTTGTTCACAGTCCGTTGTAGAAGATGCAACCAAAGTAAGGTTAGCCTTTTGTAGCTAAAAAAAAATCCCAAAGACCGTTTGGGAATCATGGTATCATAGATTTTGGTAATACTTTAATTGACTCAATATTATAGTAACATAATTTTCATCCTAATAATTGTGCTGCTTCTACCAGTTACAAATCACAAAATTGTACTGTACATCTCCTTGTATATTTAGCTCAGTCTTCCTTCCTAAGCCCTTTTCATAAGCTACCCACAAGACAAGGCGCTCCATCATGAGTTATACAAAGGGGCAGGCAGGGGCGTCACTGTCAAAGGGCTTCAGACTCTCATATGCGGATGCGTGACGGGTATTACAATTACTACTATATTCTTTCTCTTCTGAATTGTGTCTGTTTTTATTTATTGCAGGTAAAGGAAAAGTTTTGTCACAAAACTCCTCCTTTACCTGCAATAAATAAAAACAGACACAACTATTCAGAAGAGAAAGAATATAGTAGTACTATACCCGGGCCGTCACGCAAACGATCCACTCAGATCCAGGGGCGGACTGAGACCAACCAGGGCCCCCATCTCCTCTTGGCTCCGCCTACCTACCTCCTCTGCCCCTCCTCAACCCTATTGCCACATCCTACACTAAAAATATGAATAATAAATGTATTTTTGTGGAAAAGCTATGTGAAGATTTAAAATAGCTGGTTGTGCTAAGCCATAAAGAGAATTTTAATACCTAACTATGTTTAGACTTGAGAAACAGCAACAAGTCTGCTTTACCTGTAGGTTCAGCCTAATTGTATGGGTTGAACCTTGTATGCTCTTTATGGCTTAGCACAACCAGCTATTTTAAATACAAAAATATTTGTCTCTCTTTTACACCCCACTGGGATATTAATCAGTGCTATTGTATCCTGTGTACATAGCTTTTCTACAAAAATACATTTGTTATTCATATTTTCAGAGTAGATGGTGGTTTCTAAAGGATAATGCAGTAATTTCAGTTAACAAAATAAAGGTAAATCAGTTTTTTTTCTAAATACACTTGCAGGTGAAGCATAGTACGATGTCCCTTTAAAGTGGACTAGAAGGCAGACCTGCTATGTTCTTGATTAATCTGCATATTGTTTATGACTTAAATTCTTAATGTATGTTCTTTGTTTTCTTAAACAATATTGTGTGTGTCTAGGTGTGTGTGTTTGTGTATGTACATGCATGTGTGTAGTGTGTACTGATCTGGGTGTGTTACTAACAACCAATAAAAGGTGTAAAAACATAATTTATGTAAGAACTTACCTGATAAATTAATTTCTTTCATATTGGCAAGAGTCCATGAGCTAGTGACGTATGGGATATACATTCCTACCAGGAGGGGCAAAGTTTCCCAAACCTCAAAATGCCTATAAATACACCCTCCACCACACCCACAATTCAGTTTAATGAATAGCCAAGAAGGGGGGTGATAAGAAAGGAGCGAAAGCATCAACAAGGAATTGGAATAATTGTGCTTTATACAAAAAAAATCATAACCACCATAAAAAGGGTGGGCCTCATGGACTCTTGCCAATATGAAAGAAATGAATTTATCAGGTAAGTTCTTACATAAATTATGTTTTCTTTCATGCAATTGGCAAGAGTCCATGAGCTAGTGACGTATGGGATAGCAAATACCCAAGATGTGGAACTCCACGCAAGAGTCACTAGAGAGGGAGGGATAAAAAATAAAGACAGCCAATTCCGCTGAAAAAAGAATCCACAACCCAAATCAAAAAGTTTTATTCTTATAATGAAAAAAACTGAAATTATAAGCAGAAGAATCAAACTGAAACAGCTGCCTGAAGAACTTTTCTACCAAAAACTGCTTCTGAAGAAGAGAAAACTTCAAAATGGTAGAATTTAGTAAAAAGTATGCAAAGAAGACCAAGTTGCTGCTTTGGCAAATCTGATCAACAGAAGCTTCAATCTTAAAAGCCCAGGAAGTAGAAACTGACCTAGTAGAATGAGCTGTAATCCTCTGAGGCGGGGATTTACCCGACTCCACATAAGCATGATGAATCAAAAGTTTTAAAACCAAGAAGCCAAAGAAATAGCAGAAGCTTTCTGACCTTTCTTAGGACCAGAAAAGATAAGAAATAGACTAAAAGTCTTTCTGAAATCTTAAGTAGCTTCAATATAATATTTCAAAGCTCTTACCACATCGAAAGAATGCAAAGATCTTTCTAAAGAATTCTTAGGATAAGGACACAACGAAGGGACAACAATTTCTCTACCAATGTTGTTGGAATTCATAACCTTAGGTAAAAATTTAAATGAAGTCCGCAAAACCGCCTTATCCTGATGAAAAATCAGAAAAGGAGATTCACAAGAAAGAGCAGATATTCAGAAACTCTTCTAGCAGAAGAGATAGCCAAAAGAAACAATACTTTCCAAGAAAGTTAACTTAATATCCAGAGAATGCATAGGCTCAAACGGAGGAGCCTGTAAAGCTCTCAAAACCAAATTAAGACTCCAAGAGGAGAGATTGACTTAATGACAGGCTTGATACGAACCAAAGCCTGCACAAAACAACGAATGTCAGGAAGATTAGCAATTTTTCTTTGAAACAGAACAGAAAGAGCAGAGATTTGTCCTTTCAAGGAACTTGCGGACAAACCCTTATCCAAACCATCCTGAAGAAACTGTAAAATTCTAGGAATTCTTAAAAGAATGTCTAAAAGAAACCTCTATGACTAAGCACTAAGCGTTCAAACTCCATACCTTCAAATTTAATGATTTGAGATCCTGATAGAAAAACGGACCTTGAGATAGAAGGTCCTGACCTTAACGGAAGTGGCCAAGGTTGGCAACTGGACATCCGAACAAGATCCGCATACCAAAACCTGTGTGGCCATGCTGGAGCCACCAGCAGAACAAACGAACGTTCCATTATTGGAAGAAGAACTAGAGGCGAAAAGATATAAGCAGGTTGATAATTCCAAGGAAGTGACAACCAGCATCCATTGCTTCCGCCTGAGGATCCCTGGATCTGGACAGATATCTGGGAAGTTTCCTGTTTAGATGAGAAGCCATCAGATCTATTTCTGGAAGCCCCCATATCTAAACAATCTGAAGAAACACATCTGGGTGAAGAGACCATTCTCCCGGATGTAAAGTCTGGCGACTGAGATAATCCCTTCCCAATTGTCCTATACCTGGGATATGAACCACAGAGAGTAGACAGGAGCTGGATTCCGCCCATTCAAGTATCCGAGATACTTCTTTCATAGCCTGAGGACAGTGAGTCCCACCTTGATGATTGACATTACGCCACGGTTTGTGACATTGTCTGCCTGAAAACAAATAAACGATTCTCTCTTCAGAAGAGGCCAGAACTGAAGAGCTCTGAAAATCGCACGGAGTTCCAAAATATTGATTGGTAATCTCGCTCTTGAGATTTCCAAACCCCCTGCGCTGTCAGAGATCCCCAGGACAGCTCCCCAACCTGAAAGACTCGCATCTGTTGAAATCACAGTCCAGGTTGGGGCGATACAAAGAGGCCCCTTGAACTAAACTGTGGTAATTTAACCACCAAGTCAGAGATAGTCGAGTATTGGGATTTAGGATATCATTGTGATATCTTTGTATAATCCCCTGCACCAAAGGTTCAGCATACAAAACTGAAGAGGTCTCATGTGAAAACGAGCAAAAGGGATCGCGTCCGATGCTGGCAGTCATGAGACCTAAAACTGCCATGCACATTCTGCTGAAGGGGAATGACCGAGACTGAAGGTTAAGAAGACAAGCTGAAACCAATTTCAGACGTCTTTTGTCTGTTAGAGACAAAGTCATGGATACGTGAATCTATTTGGAATCCCAAAAAGGTTACCCTTGTCTGAGGAATCAAGAAACTTTTTGGTAAATTGATCCTCCAACCATGTTTTGAAGAAACAACGTGAGTTGATTCGTGTGAGATTAATGCAGAATGTAAAGACTGAGCAAGTTACCAAGATATTGTCCAAATAAGAAACACGCCGCAATACCCCGCTCTCTGATTACAGAGAGAAGGGCACCGAGAACCTTGAGAAGATCCTTGGAGCTGTTGCTAGGCCAAAAGGAAGAGCAACAAACTGGTAATGCTTGTCTAGAAAAGAGAATCTCAGGAACTGATAGTGATCTGGATCAATTGGAATATGAAGATATGCATCCTGTAAGTCTATTGTGGACATATAATGCCCTTGCTGAACAAAAGGCAGAATAGTCCTTATAGTCACCATTTTGAATGTTGGGTATCCTTACATAACGATTCAAAATTTTTAGACCAGAACTGGTCGGATAAGAATTCTCTTTCTTTGGTACAATGAACAGATTTGAATAAACCCCAGAGCCCCATTCCAGATATGGAACTGGCACAATTACCCCAGATGACTCCAGGTCTGAAACACATTTCAGAAAAGCCTGAGCCTTTACTGGGGTTTATTGGAATGCATGAGAGAAAGAACCTTCTCACAGGCGGTCTTACCTTGAAAAACAATGTTGGAATCCAATGATTTTGAATTGAAACTGATCCAAACATCTTAAAAAATCGTAATCTGCCCCCTACCATCTGTGCTGGAATGAGGGCAGGCACCTTCATGCGGATCTTTGGGGCTGGTTTTGATTTTCTAAAAGGCTTGGATTTATTCCAGACTGGAGAAGGCTTCCAATTGGAAACCGTTCCTTTAGGGGAAGGGTCAGGGCTTCTGTTCCTTATTCTGACGAAAGGAATGAAAACGGTTAGCAGCCCTAAATTTACCCTTAGATTTTTTATCCTGAGGCAAAAAAGCTCCCTTTCCCCCCAGTGACAGTTTGAAATAATAGAATCCAACTGAGAACCAAATAATGTATTACCTTGGAAAGAAAGAGATAGCAATGTTGATTAGAAGTCTTATCAGCATTTCCAAGATTTAAGGCCATAAAGCTCTTCTAGCTAAAATAGCTAAAGACATATACCTGACATAAATTCTAATGACATAAAAAATGGCATTCACAAATGAAATTATTAGCATGTTGAAGAAGCTTAACAATGCTATACACATTATGATCGTGGTACTTGTTGCGCCAAAGGCCTCCAACCAAAAAGTTGAAGCTGCAGCAACATCAGCCAAAGAAATAGCAGGCCTAAGAAGATTACCTGAACATAAATAAAGCCTTCCTTAGAAAAGATTCAAGCTTCCTATCTAAAGGATCTTTAAAAGAAGTACTATCTGCCGTAGGAGATAGTAGTACGTTTAGCAAGAGTAGAGATAGCCCCATCAACGTTGGGGATTTTTTCCCAAAACTCCAGTCTATCAGCCGGCAAAGGGTACAGTCTCTTAAACCTTAAAGAAGGGAGTAAATTGAAGTACCCAAACTATTCCATTCCCTAGAAATTACATCTGAAATAGCATCAGGATACTGGAAAAACCTCTGGAATAACTACATGAGGTTTAAAAACTGAATTTAATACGTTTACTGGTTTTAATATCAAGAGGACTAGACTCCTCCATATCTAATGGCAATCAACACCTCTTTTAGTAAAGAACGAATAAACTCCATCTTAAATAAATATGAAGATTTGTCAGTGTCAATATCTGAGGCAGAGTCTTCTGAACCAGATAGATCCCCATCAGAGATAGATAAATCAGAATGTTGGCGGTCATTTAAAAAATTCATCTGATTTATGAGAAGTTTTAAAAGACCTTTACATTTTTTAGAAGGTGGTATAACAGACAGAGCCTTCTGAATAGAATTAGAAACAAATTCTCTTACATTAACAGGGAATATCTTGAACATTAGATTTGAAGGGAAACAACAACAGGTAATGGACTACTAGTATGGAAATCTATATCAGCTTTTGAAAGTTTATCATGACAACTAACACAAACTACAGCCGAGGAACAGTTACCACAAGTTGTACAACAATGCACTTAGCTTTGGTAGAACCGACATCAGGGAGCAGCTTTCCAGAAGTAGATTCTGATACAGGGTCAGATTGCGACATCTTGCAATATGTAATAGAAAAAAACAACATATAAAGCAAAATTTATCAAATTCCTTAAATGACAGTTTCAGGAATGGGAAAAAATGCAAACAGAACAAGCCTCTAGGAACCAGAAGCAAAAAGAAACTGAGACTTAATAATGTCAAAAAAACTGGCGCCAAGTATGACGCCCACAATTGACAAATTTTTTGGCGCCAAAAACATCTGCAACAAACATGAGGCATCATAGATGACGCAACTACGTGAAAACTCTTGGCGGTCAACTACGACGCCGGAAATGACATCTAAACGTCAACAAACGTAATTTTTCACGCCAAAAAAGTCTTTGCGCCAAAAATGACGCAATAAATTCTAGCATTTTTTTGCACCCGCGAGCCTAACAGCCCGCAATTAGAAAGAAAAGTCAATTTGAAAATTTTTCAGGTAAGAAATTTTTTTATTCATATGCATTTCCCAGAAAAAAATGTAACTGACAGTCTGAATGAAGGAAATATACTGATTAACCTGAATCATGGCAAATATAAGTATAAAACATATATTTAGAACTTTACATATAAAGTGCCAAACCATAGCTGAGAGTGTCATAAATGAAAGGAAATATACTTACCAAAAGACACTCATCCTACATATAGTAGATAGCCAAACCAGTACTGAAACGAGAATCAGTAGAGGTAATGGTATATAAGAGTATATCGTCGATCTGAAAAGGGAGGTAGGAGAAGAAATCTCTATGACCGATAACAGAGAACCTATGAAATAGATCCCCGATAGGATGACCATAGCATTCAATAGGTAATACTCCCATTCACATCCCTCTGTCATTCACCTGCACTATGAGAGGAAAACCGGGCTTCAGCTATGCTGCAAAGCGCATATCAACGTAGAAATCCTTAGCACAAACTTACTTCACCACCTCCATAGGAGGCAAAGTTTGTAAAACTAAATTGTGGGTGTGGGTGGGGGTGTATTTATAGGCATTTTGAGGTTTTGGGAAACTTTGCCCCTCCTGGTAGGAATGAATATCCCATACGTCACTAGCTAATGGACTCTTGCCAATTACATGAAAGAAATACTGATCTGTGTGTTTTACTGACAGCCCAAAAGTAAAATTCTGTGTCCAGAGGTTTGTGGGGCTTGCAGAATGTTACAGATATCCGCTTCAATCCAACTCATGATGTTTTACTTTATAAAGTGATATGCATTAGTCTATCAGGTTATTGCTTCCCACTGAAGGCTGACTAATGTAGACTTGGGAACAGAAAACATCCTGTCTTAGAGCACTAATAATACATTTGTCAATTCCCGAAGCTTCCTCATTATTTCTTTTTTATTGAATCTGTTATCAGAATGCATATTTTATCTCAGTGTTTTTTCTAACAACATGCAAAGGGCTATGGTTCTAATACTCTACAGTCTTGTTTTCTATCTATCTAGATCACACCTGCTGGTGAAGGGCACAGTAGGTTTAGAATCCTGACAGTTGCTTTATGAATTCTTATTTATAAATAAGAATCATAAAGCAACTGTCAGGGTTCTTAACCTACTGTACCCTACCACACAGTGTCACGCACTTAGCCTTATTTTTTATTTTTTTATTATTATGATTACAGATTTATTTATTTTTCTGGCTGAAACCCCCCAAAAAGTTTCAGCCAGAAAAATAAATAAATCTGAAAAATAATAATAAAAAAATAAAAAATAAGGCTAAGTGCGTGACACTGTGTGGTAAAGTGACTGGCATCGCACCCCCCAAAAAGTTTCAGCCAGAAAAATAAATAAATCTGTAAAATAATAATAAAAAAAATAAAAAATAAGGCTAAGTGCGTTGACACTGTGTGGTAAGTGACTGGTGGTCATGTACTTACCAGACTAACAGCATTGCGGCATACAAGTTCGTCAAGACTCCAGGCAGGGGCAGGACAAGTAGTTGGAAGACAGTGAAGTCACGCCACACAATCACTTGACTTGCTGTCCGCACACTCACTACTCAATCACTTGTGTTCCTGCTCCAGCATGTAACAAGCCTCCTCCTACTAGCTCCACAAGAGTGATTGTCACTCTGGACTGTGAGAAGAAACCTGATTGGCCCCTGAGGCTGCTTGAATAGCAGCTTCCTTCGGAATTAAATGGGCCGTGATTAGCTTAAGCAGCACCACAGGGTGACGCTTTCTCTCGCGGCTCATACCCTTAATTTGCAAAGATATCCATGTTGCGTAATGAGGAGGGCAGCTGAAAGGTTCACAGCCTCTCCATCATTGCACAACATAGATTGGCTTGGGCCGGGGGTGTGTACATTTTTGCAGTTTAAGGCATCCAAAAACAGACAATTTTTTTTAATAAAAATCATTAAAAACTATTTTTATTTTCCAATTAACAGGTGAGGCAGGGCCTCCTATGAGGGCCCGTCTATGAAAATACTCAAATTTTCTATCTAAAGGATTTTTAAAAGTACTCTCTTCCAAAGGAATATTGGTACATTTAGCCAGAGTAGAAATGGCCCCATCCACCTTGGGGAAAGTTTCCCACAAATCAACATTAGCAGCAAGTAAATGATATAACTTTTTTAAACCTTGCAGGAGTAAATGAATTACCTGGCTTAGGACCATTCCCTTGAAATCATGTCAGAGACAGCATAAGGAATAGGGAGAACCTCAGGGAGATTAACAACAGTTTTAAAAACTGATTTTAAATGATTACAAGGCTTATCATCAGAAACCTTAGGATCTTTTTTTTTTTTAGGTTTTTAAAAGCTTTATTTGAGTGCAATTAGATGTTCAGAACAATTCCATAGACAATGTTATTCATAAAACATAAAAGCATAAACAGATTAAATACTTGCATTGGTCTATTGGATATAACGTAAAGAAGGTGATAATAATAAAGGAAAGAGTAAGTCCATTTGCAATTGCTGCACATCTTATAATAGTCCAATGTCCATATGAGGAGCTATCATAAGTAGTTCCACTTTTTTTTTGTTTTTCATAACAAATTTTAGGCATGTACAGTCAGGTTAATTATATTCCATTATCGAAGTTTCAATGGTGTAGAGGCATGTAATTTTAAAACAATTTTTCCAATTTACTTTTATCACCTATTTTGCTTTGTTCTCTTGGTATTCTAGTTGAAAGCTTAACCTAGGAGGTTCATATGCTAATTTCTTGACCTTGAAGGCCACCTCTTTTCAGAATGCATTTTAACAGTTTTTCACCACTAGAGGGTGTTAGTTTCACGTATTTCATATAGAGAACACTGTGCTCTTACACGTGAAGTTATCTGGGAGCAGGCACTGATTGGGCTAGACTGGCTGCAAGTCCTGTCATAAAGAACTGAAATAAAGGGGCAGTTTGCAGAGGCTTAGATACAAGATAATCACAGAGGTTAAAAGTATATTATTTATAACTGTGTTGGTTATGCAAAACCGGGGAATGGGTAATAAAGGGATTATCTATCTTTTTAAAACAATAAAAATCTGGTGTAGACTGTCCCTTTAAAGTCTACCTCTTATCTGAATGCATTTTGACAGATTTTTCACCACTAGAGGGTGTTAGTACATGAGTGTTCATACAGATAACACTGTGCTCATGCACGTTGAGTTACCTAGAGGTCAGCACTGATTGCAAACTGCCCCCTTATTTCTGTTCTTTTGACAGACTTGCATTTTAGCCAGAGGCTTAGATACAAGATAATCACAGAGGTAAAAAGTCTATTAATATAACTGTGTTGGTTATGCAAAAACTAGGGAATGGGTAATAAATTATTATCTATATTTTAAAACAATAAAAACTATGATGGTAGACCGTCCTTTAAGCACGTTTTCCCTGCTCCTTATATTGCTCTTATTGCTTTTTCCTACCTCATTTTGCTTGGCTAAATGTTAGGACTGAGGTACCTGTGAGTTAGGAGGGGTTCTATAGAGCTGTTGGGGTTTTGGAATTTCGCCTTCTCCTAGTGCCAGGGAAGAGTAATTCTCAGGAGTAATGGATCGTGGACTCTCATCACCATGAAGAAATGAATTTATCAGGTAAGCATAAATTATGTTTTTTTTTCTCACAACTTAAAAGGTGACAAGCTTTTATCAAAATACTCAAAAAACTAATTACTATGAAAGGAAAACCTACACATATGGAAGCAACAGCAATTTTAAGTACAGGGGCACTGAACAAAGTATAATTGGCCCCTTAGAGAGAACTATTGGAAAATTAACATTGTATTCCTTATCTCTTCTAACCCCATGTAATTTCTTCTGCTGACTAGGTTTACACAGCTTTTCTCTATGGTCAATAGTTTCAGAAACTTTCTGTATAGGAAGGGATACCACAAACAAAATCAGCTTGTTGAAATGTCAAAATAAAGGTAAAGGAAACTATGGGGGGGGGGGAAACCAACATACACTGCTGCAGGTAAAAAAGGATCAATGGAACAAATTAAAGGAGAGAAAACATTAGGGTACACTGTCCATTTAAGTATCAGAGATAAACTGAAGTAAATAAGCAGCACACATAATTAACCCTGAGAGAAGAAAAAACAAATATAAGGTGTGGTGTACAAATATATGTCCCAAGACTGTGTGAAGCATTTGTACAAGTTTATACTTAGAGCCATGAAAGTGCGAAGTATTTGTCTATCAGCACCTTTGTCAACTATTCTTACCTCTTGCATCCAATTGACAAGCCCATCCTAGGCAGTTCAAGGATCTAAATCTGTAACAGCATCTACAGCCTAGGGGATTGTGGACAAGTCCACATTTCACCTAAGAAGGGGCTGTGGATCCCACAGGGAGCAGCTCACTGTAGATAAGGAGGATTGTTGGACAGGGTCCACATTTCACCTGGGAGGCCTGCAACATTTCTCATTTAAGGCCTGATATTCAAAACCTCACTGAATGCGAGGTATTCTAAGAAGTCTCGTCGTACGCTGAGACTCTAAATTTTTTTTTAGAAACAAAAATGTTATCTTGAGAAATGTTTATGTTGCTATGTAGTGTTCTTTAAGTGAAACAGAGACTCCTACATTACAATACAAGGTCCTAAAAAAAATCCCAACAATTTGTGTGAATTCTCTCCATGCTAGTGAGAGTTTTGAATATCAGGCCCTGAGAAAATATTTTAATCCCTGGCTGATAACTCCTGTCTGCCCCTCTAACTGACAGGGTACTTGTGAGGAGGAAATGGGCCTTAGGTTGGTAAGATCACCCCTCTCAACTACGAGTAGGTACTTCGACTTTCACCTCTCTTTTCATCAAGCAGACAAAAAGGATTTAAAGCTCTGGTGTGTCTTTTGCCTCCTCCTAGTGGTCAGGAGGGGAATCCCCATGTGTGATGACTCGTGGACTCATTTAATGAAAGAAATGTACAGACAGATGCTTATCAAACACTGTATAATAAAGTAGAATGCAGCATTATATATATATATATATAATATATATATATACACACAAAGTATATATATATATGCTGTGTATATATATATATATATATATATAACATAATTTATGTAAGAACTTACCTGATAAATTAATTTCTTTCATATTGGCAAGAGTCCATGAGCTAGTGACGTATGGGATATACATTCCTACCAGGAGGGGCAAAGTTTCCCAAACCTTAAAATGCCTATAAATACACCCCTCACCACACCCACAATTCAGTTTAATGAATAGCCAAGAAGTGGGGTGATAAGAAAGGAGCGAAAGCATCAGCAAGGAATTGGAATAATTGTGCTTTATACAAAAAAATCATAACCACCACAAAAAGGGTGGGGCCTCATGGACTCTTGCCAATATGAAAGAAATGAATTTATCAGGTAAGTTCTTACATAAATTATGTTTTCTTTCATGTAATTGGCAAGTGTCCATGAGCTAGTGACGTATGGGATAGCAGATACCCAAGATGTGGAGCTTCCACGCAAGAGTCAATAGAGAGGGAGGGATAAAATAAAGACAGCCAATTCCGCTGAAAAAAACAAAATTTATGTAAGAACTTACCTGATAAATTCATTTCTTTCATATTAGCAAGAGTCCATGAGTTAGTGACGTATGGGATATACATTCCTACCAGGAGGGGCAAAGTTTCCCAAACCTTAAAAATGCCTATAAATACACCCCTCACCACACCCACAATTCAGTTTAACGAATAGCCAAGAAGTGGGGTGATAAGAAAGGAGCAAAAGCATCAAAAATAAGGAATTGGAATAATTGTGCTTTATACAAAAAAATCATAACCACCACAAAAACATAATTTATGTAAGAACTTACCTGATAAATTCATTTCTTTCATATTAGCAAGAGTCCATGAGCTAGTGACGTATGGGATATACATTCCTACCAGGAGGGGCAAAGTTTCCCAACCTCAAAATGCCTATAAATACACCCCTCACCACACCCACAATTCAGTTTAACGAATAGCCAAGAAGTGGGGTGATAAAAAAGTGCGAAAGCATATAAAATAAGGAATTGGAATAATTGTGCTTTATACAAAATCATAACCACCACAAAAAAAGGGCGGGCCTCATGGACTCTTGCTAATATGAAAGAAATGAATTTATCAGGTAAGTTCTTACATAAATTATGTTTTCTTTCATGTAATTAGCAAGAGTCCATGAGCTAGTGACGTATGGGATAATGACTACCCAAGATGTGGATCTTTCCAGACAAGAGTCACTAGAGAGGGAGGGATAAAATAAAGACAGCCAATTCCTGCTGAAAATAATCCACACCCAAAAATAAAGTTTTAACGAAAAACATAAGCAGAAGATTCAAACTGAAACCGCTGCCTGAAGTACTTTTCTACCAAAAACTGCTTCAGAAGAAGAAAATACATCAAAATGGTAGAATTTAGTAAAAGTATGCAAAGAGGGACCAAGTTGCTGCTTTGCAAATCTGGTCAACCGAAGCTTCAATTCCTAAACGCCCAGGAAGTAGAAACTGACCTAGTAGAATGAGCTGTAATTCTCTGAGGCGGAGTTTTACCCGACTCAACATAGGCAAGATGAATTAAAGATTTCAACCAAGATGCCAAAGAAATGGCAGAAGCTTTCTGGCCTTTTCTAGAACCGGAAAAGATAACAAATAGACTAGAAGTCTTACGAAAGATTTCGTAGCTTCAACATAATATTTCAAAGCTCTAACAACATCCAAAGAATGCAACGATTTCTCTCCTTAGAATTCTTAGGATTAGGACATAATGAAGGAACCACAATTTCTCTACTAATGTTGTTGGAATTCACAACTTTAGGTAAAAATTCAAAAGAAGTTCGCAACACCGCCTTATCCTGATGAAAAATCAGAAAAGGAGACTCACAAGAAAGAGCAGATTATTCAGAAACTCTTCTGGCAGAAGAGATGGCCAAAAGGAAACAAAACTTTCCAAGAAAGTAATTTAATGTCCAATGAATGCATAGGTTCAAACGGAGGAGCTTGAAGAGCTCCCAGAACCAAATTCAAACTCCAAGGAGGAGAAATTGACTTAATAACAGGTTTTATACGAACCAAAGCTTGTACAAAACAATGAATATCAGGAAGAAATAGCAATCTTTCTGTGAAAAAGAACAGAAAGAGCAGAGATTTGTCCTTTCAAAGAACTTGCGGACAAACCCTTATCTAAACCATCCTGAAGAGAACTGTAAAATTCTCGGTATTCTAAAAGAATGCCAAGAAAAATGATGAGAAAGACACCAAGAAATATAAGTCTTCCAGACTCTATAATATATCTCTCGAGATACAGATTTACGAGCCTGTAACATAGTATTAATCACAGAGTCAGAGAAACCTCTTTGACCAAGAATCAAGCGTTCAATCTCCATACCTTTAAATTTAAGGATTTCAGATCCTGATGGAAAAAAGGACCTTGTGACAGAAGGTCTGGTCTTAACGGAAGAGTCCACGGTTGGCAAGAGGCCATCCGGACAAGATCCGCATACCAAAACCTGTGAGGCCATGCCGGAGCTACCAGCAGAACAAACGAGCATTCCTTCAGAATCTTGGAGATTACTCTTGGAAGAAGAACTAGAGGCGGAAAGATATAGGCAGGATGATACTTCCAAGGAAGTGATAATGCATCCACTGCCTCCGCCTGAGGATCCCGGGATCTGGACAGATACCTGGGAAGTTTCTTGTTTAGATGGGACGCCATCAGATCTATTTCTGGAAGTTCCCACATTTGAACAATCTGAAGAAATACCTCTGGGTGAAGAGACCATTCGCCCGGATGCAACGTTTGGCGACTGAGATAATCCGCTTCCCAATTGTCTATACCTGGGATATGAACCGCAGAGATTAGACAGGAGCTGGATTCCGCCCAGACCAAAATTCGAGATACTTCTTTCATAGCCAGAGGACTGTGAGTCCCTCCATGATGATTGATGTATGCCAGAGTTGTGACATTGTCTGTCTGAAAACAAATGAACGATTCTCTCTTCAGAAGAGGCCAAAACTGAAGAGCTCTGAAAATTGCACGGAGTTCCAAAATATTGATCGGTAATCTCACCTCCTGAGATTCCCAAACTCCTTGTGCCGTCAGAGATCCCCACACAGCTCCCCAACCTGTGAGACTTGCATCTGTTGAAATTACAGTCCAGGTCGGAAGCACAAAAGAAGCCCCCTGAATTAAACGATGGTGATCTGTCCACCATGTTAGAGAGTGTCGAACAATCGGTTTTAAAGATATTAATTGAGATACCTTCGTGTAATCCTTGCACCATTGCTTCAGCATACAGAGCTGAAGAGGTCGCATGTGAAAACGAGCAAAGGGGATCGCGTCCGATGCAGCAGTCATAAGACCTAGAATTTCCATGCATAAGGCTACCGAAGGGAATGATTGTGACTGAAGGTTTCGACAAGCTGCAATCAATTTTAGACGTCTCTTGTCTGTTAAAGACAGAGTCATGGACACTGAATCCATCTGGGAAACCCAGAAAGGTTACCCTTGTCTGAGGAATCAAAGAACTTTTTGGTAAATTGATCCTCCAACCATGATCTTGAAGAAACAACACAAGTCGATTCGTATGAGATTCTGCTAAATGTAAAGACTGAGCAACTACCAAGATATCGTCCAAATAAGGAAATACCACAATACCCTGTTCTCTGATTACAGACAGAAGGGCACCGAGAACCTTTGTAAAAATTCTTGGAGCTGTAGCTAGGCCAAACGGCAGAGCCACAAACTGGTAATGCTTGTCCAGAAAAGAGAATCTCAGGAACTGATAATGATCTGGATGAATCGGAATATGCAGATATGCATCCTGTAAATCTATTGTGGACATATAATTCCCTTGCTGAACAAAAGGCAAGATAGTCCTTACAGTTACCATCTTGAACGTTGGTATTCTTACATAACGATTCAATATTTTTAGATCCAGAACTGGTCTGAAGGAATTCTCCTTCTTTGGTACAATGAAGAGATTTGAATAAAACCCCATCCCCTGTTCCGGAACTGGAACTGGCATAATTACTCCAGTCAACTCTAGATCTGAAACACATTTCAGAAATGCTTGAGCTTTTACTGGATTTACTGGGACACGGGAAAGAAAAAATCTCTTTGCAGGAGGTCTCATCTTGAAACCAATTCTGTACCCTTCTGAAACAATGTTCTGAATCCAAAGATTGTGAACAGAATTGATCCAAATTTCCTTGAAAAAACGTAATCTGCCCCCTACCAGCTGAGCTGGAATGAGGGCCGCACCTTAATGTGGACTTAGAAGCAGGCTTTGCCTTTCTAGCTGGCTTGGATTTATTCCAGACTGGAGATGGTTTCCAAACTGAAACTGCTCCTGAGGATGAAGGATCAGGCTTTTTGTTCTTTGTTGAAACGAAAGGAACGAAAACGATTATTAGCCCTGCTTTTACCTTTAGATTTTTTATCCTGTGGTAAAAAAGTTCCTTTCCCACCAGTAACAGTTGAAATAATGGAATCCAACTGAGAACCAAATAATTTGTTACCCTGGAAAGAAATGGAAAGTAAAGTTGATTTAGAAGCCATATCAGCATTCCAAGTTTTAAGCCATAAAGCTCTTCTAGCTAAAATAGCTAGAGACATAAACCTGACATCAACTCTGATAATATCAAAAATGGCATCACAGATAAAATTATTAGCATGCTGTAGAACAATAATAATATCATGAGAATCATGATGTGTTACTTGTTGCGCTAAAGTTTCCAGCCAAAAAGTTGAAGCTGCAGCAACATCAGCCAAAGATATAGCAGGTCTAAGAAGATTACCTGAACACAGATAAGCTTTTCTTAGAAAGGATTCAATTTTCCTATCTAAAGGATCCTTAAATGAAGTACCATCTGACGTAGGAATAGTAGTACGTTTAGCAAGGGTAGAAATAGCCCCATCAACTTTAGGGATTTTGTCCCAAAATTCTAATCTGTCAGACGGCACAGGATATAATTGCTTAAAACGTTTAGAAGGAGTAAATGAATTACCCAATTTATCCCATTCTTTGGAAATTACTGCAGAAATAGCATTAGGAACAGGAAAAACTTCTGGAATAACCACAGGAGCTTTAAATACCTTATCCAAACGTTTAGAATTAGTATCAAGAGGACCAGAATCCTCTATTTCTAAAGCAATTAGTACTTCTTTAAGTAAAGAACGAATAAATTCCATTTTTAAATAAATATGAAGATTTATCAGCATCAACCTCTGAGACAGAATCCTCTGAACCAGAAGAGTCATCAGAATCAGAATGATGATGTTCATTTAAAAATTCATCTGTAGGGAGAGAAGTTTTAAAAGATTTTTTACGTTTACTAGAAGGAGAAATAACAGACATAGCCTTCTTTATGGATTCAGAAACAAAATCTCTTATATTATCAGGAACATTCTGCACCTTAGATGTTGAAGGAACTGCAACAGGCAATGGTACTTTACTAAAGGAAATATTATCTGCTTTAACAAGTTTGTCATGACAATCAATACAAACAACAGCTGGAGGAATAGCTACCAAAAGTTTACAGCAGATACACTTAGCTTTGGTAGATCCAGCACTAGACAGCGATTTTCCTGTAGTATCTTCTGACTCAGATGCAACGTGAGACATCTTGCAATATGTAAGAGAAAAAACAACATATATATATAAAGCAAAATTGATCAAATTCCTTAAATGACAGTTTCAGGAATGGGAAAAAATGCCAAGAACAAGCTTCTAGCAACCAGAAGCAATGAAAAATGAGACTTAAATAATGTGGAGACAAAAGCGACGCCACATCCGGAACGCCGACATTTTTGGCGCAAAATAACGTCAAAAAATGACGCAACTTCCGGCGACACGTATGACGCCGGAAACGGAAACAAATTTTTTGCGCCAAAAAAGTCCGCGCCAAGAATGACGCAATAAAATGAAGCATTTTCAGCCCCCGCGAGCCTAACAGCCCACAGGGAAGAGTCAAATTTTTGAAGGTAAGAAAAAATGATTAAATCAAATGCATTATCCCAAATATGAAACTGACTGTCTGAAAATAAGGAAAGTTGAACATTCTGAGTCAAGGCAAATAAATGTTTGAATACATATATTTAGAACTTTATAAACAAAGTGCCCAACCATAGCTTAGAGTGTCACAGAAAATAAGATTTACTTACCCCAGGACACTCATCTACATGTTTGTAGAAAGCCAAACCAGTACTGAAACGAGAATCAGCAGAGGTAATGGTATATATAAGAGTATATCGTCGATCTGAAAAGGGAGGTAAGAGATGAATCTCTACGACCGATAACAGAGAACCTATGAAATAGACCCCGTAGAAGGAGATCACTGCATTCAAAATAGGCAATACTCTCCTCACATCCCTCTGACATTCACTGCACGCTGAGAGGAAAACCGGGCTCCAATTTGCTGCGGAGCGCATATCAACGTCGAATCTAGCACAAACTTACTTCACCACCTCCATCGGAGGCAAAGTTTGTAAAACTGAATTGTGGGTGTGGTGAGGGGTGTATTTATAGGCATTTTGAGGTTTGGGAAACTTTGCCCCTCCTGGTAGGAATGTATATCCCATACGTCACTAGCTCATGGACTCTTGCTAATTACATGAAAGAAAAGGGTGGGCCTCATGGACTCTTGCTAACATGAAAGAAATGAATTTATCAGGTAAGTTCTTACATAAATTATGTTTTCTTTCATGTAATTAGCAAGAGTCCATGAGCTAGTGACGTATGGGATAGCAGATACCCAAGATGTGGAACTTCCACGCAAGAGTCACTAGAGAGGGAGGGATAAAATAAAGACAGCCAATTCCGCTGAAAAATTAATCCACTACCCAAATCAAAAGTTTAAATTTTTATAAAGAAAAAAACTGAAATATAAGCAGAAGAATCAAACTGAAACAGCTGCCTGAAGTACTATTCTACCAAAAACTGCTTCTGAAGAAGAGAAAACATCAAAATGGTAGAATTTAGTAAAAGTATGCAAAGAAGACCAAGTCATTGCTTTGCAAATCTGATCAACAGAAGCTTCATTCTTAAAAGTCCAGGAAGTAGAAACTGACCTAGTAGAATGAGCCGTAATCCTCAGAGGCGGGGATTAACCCAACTCCAAATAAGCATGATGAATCAAAAGCTTTAACCAAGATGCCAAAGAAAAAGCAGAAGCCTTCTGACCTTTCCTAAAACCAGAAAAGATAACAAATAGACTAGAAGTCTGTCTGAAATCTGAGTAGCTTCAACATAATATTTCAAAACTCTTACCACATCCAAAAAATGTAAGAATCTTACCAAAGAATTATTAGGATAAGGACACAAGGAAGGGACAATAATTCCTCCACTAATATTGTTAGAATTCACAACTTTAGGTAAAAATTGAAATGAGGACAGCAAAAACCACCTTATCCTGATGAAAAATCAGAAAAAGGAGATTCACAAGAAAGAACAGATAATTCAAAAACTGTTCTAGCTGAAGAGATGTCTAAAAAGAACAATACTTTCCATGAAAGTAATTAATGTCCAAAGAAAGCATATGCTCAAACAGAAGAGCCTGTAAAGCCTTCAGAACCAAAATAAGACTCCAAGGAGGAGAAATTGGCTTAATGACAGGCTTGATACGAACCAAAGCCTGAACAAAACAATGCATATCAGAAAGATTTAGCAATTATTACTGTGAAACAGCACAGAAAAAGCAGAGATTTGTCCTTTCAAGGAACATGCAGACAAAATCTTATGAAGAAACTATAAAATCCTAGGAATTCTAAAAGAATGCCAAGAGAATTCATAAGAAGAGCATCATGAGATTAAATCTTCCAAACTAGATAATAAATCCTACTAGACACAGATTTACGAGCCTGCAACATAGTATTAATCACTGAGTCAGAGAAACTTCTATGACTAAGTACTAAGCGTTAAATTTTCATACCATCAAATTAATAATTTGAATTCCTGATGAAAAAAACGAATGTTAAGATATAAGGTCTGGCCTTAATGGAAGTAACCAAGATTGGCAACTGGACATCCGAACAAGAAACATATACCAAAACCTGCGGGGCCATGCTGGAGCCACTAGCCACACCAAAGATTGCTCTCTGATGATTTAGAAAATCACTCTAAAAAGAAGAACCAGAGATGAAAAAATATAGGCAGATTGATAATTCCAAGGAAGTGTTAATGCATACACTACTTCCTCCTGAGGATCCCAGGACCTGAATAGGCCCCTGGGAAGTTCCTTATTTAGATGAGATGCCATCAGATCTATTTCTGGAAGCCCTCACATCTGAAAAATTGAAAAACATATGTGGGTAAAGAGACCATTCTCCCGGATGTAAAGCTTGATTAACAGAGATAATCCGCTTCCCAATTGTCTATACCTGGGAAAAAGACCACAGAAATTAGAAAGGAGCTGGATTTAGCCCAAGCAAATATCCGAGATACTTCTGTCACAGCCTAAAGACTGATAGTCCCACCCTGATGATTGACATACGCCACAGTTGTGACATTGTCTGTCTGAAAAAACGTCTCTTCTTCAAAAAGAAACCAAACTGAAGAACTCTGAGAATGCACGGAGTTCCAAAATATCAAATGGTAATCTCGTCTCCTGAGATTTCCAAACCCCTTGTGCTGACAGAGATCCTCAGACAGCCTCCCAACCTAAAAGACTCGCATCTGTAGAGATCATGGTCCAGGTTGAAAGAACCGAAGAGACCTGTAGAACTAAATGATGGTGATCTTAACCACCGAATCAAAGATAGTTAAACATTAGGATTCAAAGATATAAAAAGTGATATCCTAGAATCCCTGCACCATTATTCAGCATAAAAAAACTGGAAAGGTTTCCTATGAAATGAGCAAAGGGAATCGAATCCAATGCTGCAGCCATGAAACCTAAAACTTCCATGCATATATAGCAACTTGAAGGAAATAATAGAGACTGAAGGTTCCGACAAACGGAACCCAATAAACTTGTTACTTGTCTGTTAGAGACAAAAACATTGACACAATCTATCTAGAAACCTAAAAAAGGTGACCCTGTGTGAGGAATCAAGGAGCTTTTGATAAAAAGATCCTCTAACCATGTCTTGAAGAAACAACAAAGTTGAATCGTATGAGATTCTGCAGAACGAAAAGACTGAGCCAGTACCACGATACCGTCCAAATAAGGAACACTGAGAACCTTGAAAAGATTCTTAGAGCTGTCGCTAGACCAGAAGGAAAAGCAACAAATTGGTAATGCTTGTCGAAAAAAGAGAATCTCAGAAAAAAATAATCTGAATGAAAACAGAAAATGAAGATAGGCATCCATTGTATCTATTGTAAACAAATAATTCCATCACTGACCAAAAAGGCAGAAAAAAAAGACCATATAAACACCATTCTAAAAGATGGTACACTTATATGACAGTTCAAAAAGATTTTCTATCTTTGGAACAATGAATAGTCTTGAATAAAACCCCAAAACCCAGTTCCTAAAATGAAACTGGAATAAATACCCCAGAAAACTCCAGGTCTGGGCAGCGCTTGAGCCCCAACGGGTGACCAGCCGCACTTCACCAGTACCCAAAACATATAGGTCTGAAACACACTTCAGGAAAGTGTTAGTTTTACTGGAATATGATAGAGAAAAAAGACTTCTCACAGACGGTTTTACTCTGAAACCTATTCTGTACCCAAAGTCTAAGAAGTTTGGACCGAATAGAACCAAATAAATTTCAAAAAAGTCTTAACCTGCCCCTTACCAGCCAAGCTGGAAAAAGAACCGCACCTACATGCAAATTTGGGGAGCTGATTTTGAACTTTTAAAAGGCTTAATTGAATGAGGAAAAAAACTTCCAATTATAAACATATTACTTGGGGAAGAATTCAGGATTCCGTTCCTTAGTAAGAACAGAAAACTAATATAAGCTTAAAGTTTTAGTCTTAGAACTCAATCTTGAAGCCCAGAGTAACAGTTAAAGAATTGAATCCAATTATGAACCAAATAATTGATTATCTTGGAAAAAAAGAAATATGGATTAAACCTCATTTGGGAAAATATTTAATAAAATGACAACACAAATGAAATTATTAGCATGTTAATCAAGTTAAAGGACCAGTCAACACACTGGACTTGCACAATCAACAAATGCAAGATAACAAGACAATGCAATAGCACTTAGTCTGAACTTCAAATAAGTAGTAAATTTTGTCATTTTAACAATGCTAAACAAATTATAATCCGATACTTGATCTTAAAGTATCCAACCAGAAAGATGAAGCAATTGCAACATCAGCAAAATAAATTACAGGTCTAAGAAAAGTACCTGAAAATAATTTTCCTTAAATAAGATACGACCATCTGAAGGAAAAAAATAAATACTATTTGCTATAAGAATAATAGTATATTTAGCAGGAGTAGAGATAGCCCCATTAACTTGGGGAATCTTTCCTCAAAACTGAAAACTAACTGCCGGCAAAGAATACAATTTAAAAACCTTAAAGAAGGACTAAAAGAAAATTCTCAGCCTATTCCATTCCCTAGTATCAGGAACTGGAAAAAACCCTCTGAAGAAACCACAGAAGATAAATAAGCAGAATTGAAATGTTAGCTAGTTTTTAAAATCAAAAGAACTAGTTACTTCAATATCCAAAATAATCAACACCTTTTGAACAAAGAACAAATGTACTCTATTAAAAAATAAAATATTAGATTTGTTAGTGTCAATATCTGATGAAGAAAAATTCTGAATGAGAAAAAACACCATCAGAGAAGGATAATTCATTATGTTGTTGGTCATTTGAAACTTCATCAACTAAAAAAGAAGTTTGAAAAAGACCTAAACATTTTATTAGAAGGCGGGATGTCAGACAAAGCCTTTAAAATAGAATCAGAAAAATATTCTTATAAATTTCTAAGTATATCTTGCACATAAGATATAAAAAGAATAGCAATATATAAAGCATAAATACTAATGGATTCTGCATGTAAAAGTTTATCATGATAACTTATTACAAACCATAGCTAAAGATAAACATTCATAACATTAAAATAAATGAACTTAGCTTTGGTAGGACTGATATCAGTCAACAGGAATCCCTCAGCATTTCTTGATACAGGAACAGTGTTTGAATATCTTGCAATATGTAATAGAAAAACAAAACAAAACAACATATAAAGCAAAATTATCAAATTCCTTAAATGACAGTTTCAGGAATGGGAAAAAATGCAAAATAAACAAGCCTCTAGCAACCAGAAGCAACAAAAAAGTGAGACTTAAATAATGTGAAAAAAAGTGGAACAAGTATGACGCCCACATTATTGGCACCAAGTACAACGCCCATATATTTTGGCGCCAAGTATGACGCCACATCCTCTGACGCCGAAAACGACGCCCACATTTTTTGGCGCAAAAAAACGTCTGAACACACATGCGTCGAAAAATGATGTAACTACGAACAAACTTCCGGCGTCAACTACGGCGCCGGAAATGACAAAAATTTTGCGCCAAAAAAAGTTTGCGCCAAAAATGACGCAATAAATTGAAGCATTTTCTGCCCCCGCGAGCCTAACAGCCCGCAGGGAGAAAAGTCAATTGAAAATTTTCAAGGTAAGAAAAAAAAAAAATATGTATTCATATGCATTATCCCAAATAATGAAACTGACAGTCTGAATGAAGGAATACTGATTATCCTGAATCAGGGCAAATATAAGTTTAAACAAATATATTTAGAACTTTACATATAAAGTGCCCAACCATAGCTTAGAGTGTCACAAATAAAATAAGACTTACTTACCCCAAGACACTCATCTACATAAAGTAGATAGCCAAACCAGTACTGAAACGAGAATCAGTAGAGGTAATGGTATATAAGAGTATATCGTCGATCTGAAAAGGGAGGTAGGAGAAGAAATCTCTACGACCGATAACAGAGAACCTATGAAATAGATCCCCTAGAGGAAGACCATTGTATTCAAATAGGCAATACTCTCTTCACATCCCTCTGACATTCACTGCACTCTGAGAGGAAAACCGGGCTTCAGCCTGCTGCGAAGCGCATATCAACGTAGAATCTATCACAAACTTACTTCACCACCTCCATGGGAGGCAAAGTTTGTAAAACTGAATTGTGGGTGTGGTGAGGGGTGTATTTATAGGCATTTTAAGGTTTGGGAAACTTTGCCCCTCCTGGTAGGAATGTATATCCCATACGTCACTAGCTCATGGACTCTTGCTAATTACATGAAAGAAATAATCCACAACCCAAATCAAAAAGTTTTAATATTATAATGAAAAAAACTGAAATTATAAGCAGAAGAATCAAACTGAAACAGCTGCCTGAAGTACTTTTCTACCAAAAACTGAAGAGAAACTGAAGAAGAAAAAACATCAAAATGGTAGAATTTAGTAAAAGTATGCAAAGAAGACCAAGTTGCTGCTTTGCAAATCTGATCAACAGAAGCTTCATTCTTAAAAGCCCAGGAAGTAGAAACTGACCTAGTAGAATGAGCCGTAATCCTTTGAGGCGGGGATCTACCCGACTCCACATAAGCATGATGAATCAAAGACTTTAACCAAGAAGCCAAAGAAATGGCAGAAGCCTTCTGACCTTTCCTAGAACCAGAAAAGACAACAAATAGACTAGAAGTCTTCCTGAAATCTTTAGTAGCTTAAACATAATATTGCAAAGCTCTAACTACATCCAAAGAATGTAAAAGATCTCTCCAGAGAATTCTTAGGATTAGGACACAAAGAAGGGACAACAATTTCTCTACTAATGTTGTTAGAATTCACAACTTTAGGTAAAAAATTAAATGAAGTCCGCAACACTGCCTTATCCTGACGAAAAATCAGAAAAGGAGATTCACAAGAAAGAGCAGATAACTCAGAAACTCTTCTAGCAGAAGAGATGGCCAAAAGGAATAATACTTTCCAAGAAAGTAATTTAATATCCAGAGAATGCATAGGTTCAAACGGAGGAGCCTGTAAAGTCCTCAGAACCAAATTAAGACTCCAAGGAGGAGAAATTGACTTAATGACAGGCTTAATACGAACCAAAGCCTGAACAAAACAATGAATATCAGGATGATTAGCAATCTTTCTGTGAAAAAGAACAGAAAGAGCAGAGATTTGTCCTTTCAAGGAACTTGCAGACAAACCTTTTTCCAAACCATCCTGAAGAAACTGTAAAATTCTAGGAATTCTAAAAGAATGCCAAGAGAATTTATGTGAAGAACACCAAGAAATGTAAGTCTTCCAGACTCGGTAATAGATCTTTCTAGACACAGATTTACGAGCCTGTAACATAGTATTAATCACTGAATCAGAGAAACCTCTATGACTAAGTATTAAGCGTTCAATCTCCATACCTTCAAATTTAATGATTTGAGGTCCTGATGGAAAAATGGGCCCTCAGATAGAAGGTCTGGCCTTAACGGAAGTGTCCAAGGTTGGCAACTGGCCATCCGAATGAGATCAGCATACCAAAACCTGTGTGGCCATGCTGGAGCCACCAGCAGTACAAACTAACGCTCCATTAGAATTTTGGAAATCACTTTTGGAAGAAGAACTAGAGGCGGAGAGATATAAGCAGGTTGATAATTCCAAGGAAGTGACAACGCGTCCACCGCTTCCACCTGAGGATCCCTGGATCTGGACAGATACCTGGGAAGTTTCTTGTTTAGATGAGAGGCCATCAGATCTATTTCTGGAAGTCCCCAGATTTGAACAATCTGAAGAAATACCTCTGGGTGAAGAGACCATTCGCCCGGATGTAACGTCTGGCGACTGAGATAATCCGCTTCCCAATTGTCTATACCTGAGAAATGAACCACAGAAATTAGACAGGAGCTGGATTCCGCCCATACAAGTATCCGAGATACTTCTTTCATAGCCTGATGACTGTGAGTCCCCCCCTTTATGATTGACATATGCCACTGATGTGACATTGTCTGTCTGAAAACAAATAAACGATTCTCTCTTCAGAAGAGGCCAGAACTGAAGAGCTCTGAAAATCGCACAGAGTTCCAAAATGTTGATTGGTAATCTCGCCTCCTGAGATTCCCAAACCCCCTGCGCTGTCAGAGATCCCCATACAGCTCCCCAACCTGAAAGACTTGCATCTGTTGAGATCACAGTCCAGGTTGGACGAACAAAAGAGGCCCCTTGAACTAAACGATGGTGATCCAACCACCAAGTCAGAGAAGATCGAACATTGGGATTTAAGGATATTAACTGTGATATCTTTGTATAATCTCTGCACCATTGGTTCAGCATACAAAGCTGGAGAGGTCTCATGTGAAAACGAGCAAAGGGGATCGCGTCCGATACAGCAGTCATGAGACCTAGAATTTCCATGCACAAAGCTACCGAAGGGAATGATTGAGACTGAAGGTTTCGACAAGCTGAAACCAATTTCAGATGTCTCTTTTCTGTTAGAGACAAAGTCATGGACACTGAATCTATTTGGAAACCCAAAAAGGTTACCCTTGTCTGAGGAATCAAGGAACTCTTTGGTAAATTGATCCTCAACCATGTCTTTGAAGAGACAACACAAGTTGGTTTGTGTGAGATTCTGCAGAATGTAAAGACTGAGCAAGTACCAAGATATCATCCAAATAAGGAAATACCGCAATACCCTGCTCCCTGATTACAGAGAGAAGGGACCCGAGAAACTTTGAAAAGATCCTTGGAGCTGTTGCTAGGCCAAAAGGAAGAGCAACAAACTGGTAATGCTTGTCTAGAAAAGAGAATCTCATGAACTGATAGTGGTCCGGATGAATTGGAATATGAAGATATGCATCCTGTAAGTCTATTGTGGACATATAATGCCCTTGCTGAACAAAAGGCAGAATAGTCCTTATAGTCACCATTTTGAATGTTGGTATCCTTACATAACGATTCAATATTTTTAGATCCAGAACTGGTCTGAAAGAATTCTCTTTCTTTGGAACAATGAACAGATTTGAATAAAACCCCAGGCCCCGTTCCAGAACTGGAACTGGCACAATTACCCCAGCTGACTCCAGGTCTGAAACACATTTCAGAAACGCTTGAGCCTTTACTGGGTTTACTGGAATGCGTGAGAGAAAGAATCTTCTCACCTTGAAACCTATTTTGTACCCTTGTGAAACAATGTTCTGAATCCAAAGACTTTGAATCGAATTGATCCAAAAATCTTTGAAAAATCGTAACCTGCCCCCTACCAGCTCTGCTGGAATGAGGGCCGCACCTTCATGCGGATTTGGGAGCTGGTTTTGACTTTCTAAAAGGCTTGGATTTATTCCAGACTGGAGAAGGTTTCCAAACGGAAACTGTTCCTTTAGGGCAAGGGTCAGGCTTTTGTTCCTTATTCTGACGAAAGGAACGAAAACTATTAGCAGCCCTATATTTACCTTTAGATTTTTTATCCTGAGGCAAAAAGGCTCCCTTCCCCCCAGTAACAGTTGAAATTATTGAATCTGAGAACCAAATAATTTATTACCTTGGAGAGAAAGCAACGCTGACTTTGAAGTCATATCTGCATTCCAAGACTTAAAGGGACATTAGACACTAAATACATGCTAGATAGAATGATGCATTCAAAGAAAAGATTAGTCCATGACTAACATGTAGCTGTATTTTTTAAAGTTTCATTAGTTGTTTAAAAAGTGACAAAATAAGTGTAAAGTTTTAGTGTCTATAAAACACTGGGAGCTGCCATGTTGTAACTTGTGTTACCTTCTCTGTTGTGGCCAATTAGGGTCAGTTATAAATAGGTCACTAGAGTGTGCAGCCAATGGTTGTGCTGGATTTAACAGTGTTCTGCACTTCCATTTCTAACAGGAACTGAAAAGCTCACACTTTCAGAATGGAATTACAGGTAAAGAGGACAAAATAAATAATGAAAGTATATTGCAAAGTTGTTTTATTATATACAATTTATCATTTTATATTACTATCTCAAAGTGTTTAATGTCCCTTTAAGCCATAAAGCTCTTCTGGCTAAAATAGCTAAAGACATATACCTGACATCAATTCTAATGATATCGAAAATGGCATCACAAACAAAGTTATTAGCATGTTGAAGAAGTTTAACAATGCTATAAGCATTATGGTCTGACACTTGTTGCGCTAAAGCCTCCAACCAGAAAGTGGAAGCTGCAGCAACATCAGCCAAAGAAATAGCAGGTCTAAGAAGATTACCTGAACATAAATAAGCCTTCCTTAGAAAGGATTCAAGCTTCCTATCTAAAGGATCTTTAAACTAAGTACTATCTGCCTTAGGAATAGTAGTACGTTTAGCAAGAGTAGAGATAGCCCCATGAACTTTGGGGATTTTCTCCCAAAATTCTAATCTATCAGATGGCAAAGGGTACAATTTCTTAAACCTTGGAGAAGGAGTAAATGAAGTACCCATACTATTCCATTCCCTAGAAATTACTTCTGAAATAGCATCAGGAACTGGAAAAACTTCTGGAATAACTACATGAGGTTTAAAAACTGAATTCAAACGCTTATTAGTTTTAATATCAAGAGGACTAGACTCCTCCATATCTAATGCAATCAACACTTCTTTAAGTAAAGAACGAATAAACTCCATCTTAAACAAATATGAAGATTTATCAGTGTCAATATCTGAGGCAGAATCTTCTGAACCAGAAAGATCCTCATCAGAAATAGATAAGTCAGAATGATGGCGGTCATTTAAAAATTCATCTGAAATATGAGAAGTTTTAAAAGACCTCTTACGTTTACTAGAAGGAGGAATAACAGACAGAGCCTTCCGAATAGAATTAGAAACAAATTCTTTTACATTAACAGGAACATCCTGAACATTAGATATTGAAGGAACAACAACAGGTAATGGATTATTACTAATGGAAATACTATCTGCGTTTGATAGTTTATCATGACAACTAACACAAACTACAGCCGGAGGAACAGTTACCAAAAGTTTACAACAAATGCACTTAGCTTTGGTAGAACCGACATCAGGCAGCGTCTTTCCAGAAGAAGATTCTGATCCAGGGTCAGGTTGTGACATCTTGCAATATGTAATAGAAAAAAACAACATATAAAGCAAAATTATCAAATTCCTTAAATGGCAGTATCAGGAATGGGAAAAAATGCAAAATAAAACAAGCCTCTAGAAAACCAGAAGCAACTAAAAAGTGAGACTGAAATAATGTGAAAAAAATGGCGCCCAAATTTTGGCGCCAAGTAAAACGCCCACATATTTTGGCGCCAAGAATGACGCCCATATTTTTTGGCGCCAAAAAACGTCTGCAACACACATACGTCAAAAATGACGCAATCACGTGAAAACTTCCGGCGCCAACTATGACGCCGGAAATGACGACATTTTTGCGCCAAAAAAGTTTTGCGCCAAGAATGACGCAATAAATAGAAACATTTTCTGCACCCACGAGCCTAACAGCCCGCAATTTTGAAAAAAAGTCAATTGAAAATGAAAATTTTTTAAGGTAAGAAAATATAAATTATATGCATTTTCCCAAAAAAATTAAACTGGCAGTCTGAAAGAAGGAATACTGATTATCCTGAATCATGGCAAATATAAGTTTTAACACATATATTTAGAACTTTACATATAAAGTGCCCAACCATAGCTTTGAGTGTCATGAATAGAAATAAGACTTACTTACCCTAAGACACTCATCTACATATAGCAGATAGCCAAACCAGTACTGAAACGAGAATCAGTAGAGGTAATGGTATGTAAGAGAATATCGTCGATCTGAAAAGGGAGGTAGGAGAAGAAATCTCTACGACCGATAACAGAGAACCTATGAAATAGATCCCCTAGAGGAAGACCATGGCATTCAATTAGGCAATACTCTCTTCACATCCCTCTGACATTCACTGCACTCTGAGAGGAAAACCGGGCTTCAGCCTGCTGCGAAGCGCATATCAACGTAGAAATCTAGTACAAACTTACTTCACCACCTCCATGGGAGGCAAAGTTTGTAAAACTGAATTGTGGGTGTGGTGAGGGGTGTATTTATAGGCATTTTAAGGTTTGGGAAACTTTGCCCCTCCTGGTAGGAATGTATATCCCATACGTCATTAGCTCATGGACTCTTGCCAATTACATGAAAGAAATATATATATATATATATAGACCCTGTATTATCAATATCTCCACCTCTACCATATAGAGAGAATTTCTCAATCCCAATAACTTTTAAGTCTTTAGATGAACAATTATGGCAAATCTTGAAGTGTAATGCTATGTTACCATTTATAACACCTTCTCTTGCATTGATATCATTACGATGTTGTTATTCTATCCTTTAGGACCCTCTTCGTTTTACCTGTATAGAATAGCGGACAAGGACAGTATAAAAGGTAGATGACATTATCAGATTTACAATTAATAAATTGCCTGATTTCATAGGTTTTATAGCCTGTACTGAACAGTTTTGTTTTCACAATAAATTTACAGAAAACACACACTGGAAACAACCCTGGACCTTTTGGTGTTTTTCTAGCCAATTTTGTTCTCTTGGGTTACGTATAAAATCGCTCTTAACCAATTTATCTTTCAAATTGGGAGCTCTACGTGCAACTAGTGATGGAAAATCGCCCACCACACTCTTTACATTTTCATCTGACATCAAAAATTGCCATTTATTTTTTAATATTTTTCTAACCTGGTTCCAGTGTCCATTATATTCAGTAACAAATCTGACCCTATTGTCCATTTTAGTTTCTTTTTTATTATACAGTAAAGAGTCCCTATCAGTTTTTAGTGCTCGACTCCTCTTGCTTTAAACCTATTGAACATATCTTTTGCATGTCCAATAAATTTAGTTTTACTAGAGCAGTTTCTACATAGCCTTAGGAACTGTCCAATAGGAATACCTTTAATTAGTGAAGGTGGATGGTGACTTGAAGCAAGCAACAAGGTATTAGTGGCCGTGTCTTTTCGATAAATTTCAGTAGTAAGTTTTTTACCTTCTTTTTTAATTTTAATGTCCAGAAAAGATAATTCAGTAGCATTAAAGTCATATGTAAGAAAAATATTAAAATTATTCTTGTTTAATTTATCTACAAATTATTTTAATAAATCAGGGGACCCTTTCCAAAGTATGAATATGTCGTCCACATACCAAGGCCACAGTGAAACTGAGGAAGTTATCCATTGATTGAACACAAACAAAAGTTCCCATAGACCTAAATGCAGACAGGCATACGAGGGTGCACAAGTGGCACCCATAGCAGTACCTCTTATTTGTTTGTAAAATTTATTATTATATTTGAGGACATTGTTTTCCAGAATAAATTCCAACAATTCCACTACAAAATCCGTATGTTTCTCAAAAGAACTACCTCTAGTTTCTAGAAAAAGGCGTACAGCTGCAATTCCCAATTTATGTGGAATAGAGGAGTACAATGCCTCGACATCAAGAGACACTAAAATAGTTTCTTCCTCAACCTCGTCTAATTTACGTAATAGATCAGTAGTATCCTGGACAAATGTGGGCAGTGAAGATACAAATAGTTTAAAAAAACTATCAACATAGTTGCCAATATGTTCTGTGATACTACCTATCCCCGAAATTATGGGGCGGGCTGGGGGATCTCTTACATTTTTATGTAGCTTGGGGATACAGTAAAAAACTGGAATTCTAGGGAACTTTACGTATAGATATTCAAATTCTTTCTTACCTATTATTCCATTTTTTCTTGCTCTATTCAGTATATGGAGTAACTCTCCCTGTATTTTGGCAATTGGATTTTGAGAAAGGAGTTGATATTGATCTTTATTTGTGAGTTGTTTTTTAACCTCCAACACATAGTTGGATTAATTCATTATAACTAAATTTCCGCCTTTATCAGCCTGCTTAATGATGATACCTGGAGTATTCATAAATTCCTGTAGGGCTATTCTTTCTCTCCCAGACAGATTATCATCAATAATTTTATTAATGGGTAATCTATCAATTTCTTTTTCCACCTCTTTTACAAATAAATTAACTGCCGGTACCAAAGACAAAGGCGGCATATAGCTTGATTTGGGTCTAAAACTAGAAGTAGAAGTGCACACGCTACCAGTATTATTGCCTTCAATAGATATTAGGGAAGTGCTAGAAGTATCTTCAATCTCACCTTCATTAATTAAACTTTCCAGGACTTTATGGGTATCATCTTCAGCTGTAATTCTCACTGTTTCTAGAGAACTTAAATTTTTATTTTTACTTTTAACCATTACTTGAGATAAAACCACTTTTCTTGCGAAAAGATGAAGATCCTTTACCATTGTAAATTTGTCCAAGCTCCTAGCAGGGCAGACTGACAAGCCCTTTTTAAGTAAACTAACATGTGCTTGGTTTAGTGGGAAAGTGGACAGATTTACAATTTGCAACTCATCCTCAGGGTGGGATATATCTAGTATCCCCCCCGATAGTCCCTTCTCGTTCTCATTCTGAGCTCTGGGGGTCCTCGGCCTCCCCTGGCTCTCCCCATATATCTGTTCCTCATAGGCAGCTGTACACCTCTGTTCATACCTATCGTTTGTTCCATTTTTGAATCTATTTCTTTTTTTCTTTCTACCCCCTTCTCCTTGCCTTTTTGGCATATTTCTTATTCAATTTTTTTTAATCATTTTTTGATTTATAGTCACCCTCAATATCTGATCCATCAGTACCTGAATCAAAGGAATTACGATTCATATAATATGAATATACCTGGTTCTTTTTATAATCATCTTGATCCCTAGCGAGTTTCCGTCTTTTCCTTACTTTTATTTCCTGTTGTAATTTAGAGATAGTTTCTTTTGTTTTATCATTCAATTTACTGAATTTCTGATCTGTTTCAAAGCCATTAACCATTTTAAGAGTATCATCAAGTTCAGTTTTAATTTTATCAAGTTTACTTTTATTTACCATGTTTTGCATTAATCCTAACGAGCATTCAGTTAAACTTGAATGCCATTCTTCCATAAATTCATCACCATCTTCCCTTAAGTTTTACCCTGGATCCAGGTGAAATCTAAGACCCCTTGGTATATTTTTTTGTTGAATATAATTCTCATGGCTATATTTTTCAGCACCCAGTTTAACCTGCTTAGATAGCAAAGTTCTATATTTCTTAAACACACTAAATATATTAGCATTGTCGTCTCCATCTTTGTCAGAACTAGTATGTAGAGTTTCGCCTAAATCTGCTTCCTACTGCTCATCTTATACCACAAAGGCCATCATCAATATATATCCAATAAAATGCAATCTCCACGAGGACCCACCCGCAAAATAAAGGCACTCGTGTGGAGAAACAAACCAACCAAGTAGTTTAAATAGAGTATTAATATACTATAATCGATGTTCCTCTCAACCCAAAAAGAAAAAGATCTACAAAGGTATCCACAAATAGAGACCTGTAATTAATTACAAATAAACAATGGAATGGGAAGAGGAACGAAAAAGTAAATATATAAAATTTTATGTGGTGCAGTCCTGAAAAGCACATTTTTTATTTTAGAGAAGAGAGAAAAGAGAATACACTTACGTAACCTCTTAAAAAAGACAGGGATTTCAGCACTCAAAAAGATATATAATAATAATAACAATATCACACTTAGTACGTTTAAGCAATTTTTAGCAATTTATTTTGGTCTGGTAGGAGTGTTGCAATTAGCGTTTAATCATACTTATCCCTGAAAATTGGTTGCAAGATGGCCATGCTTTTTTATTTACGTGTATTTTTCATATTACACAATGTATATATGTAATATTAACACATTAATGGAATAAAGTGTTTATTATGTATGCAGTCCCTTTTGGGAGACCTACCTGCTGAGTTTATGCACTTAAGTGAAAATGACCAAAATAAATTGCTAAAAATTGCGTACTAAGTGTGATATTGTTATTATTACTATATATAACTATTTGAGTGCTAAAAACCCTATCTTTTTTAAGAGGTTACGTAAGTGTATTCTCTTTCTTTTCTCTCTTCTCTAAAATAAAATAATATATATATATATATATATATATATATATATACAAAAGGATTACCAGATGCTGAGTATAACCCAGCCTTAAGGGAATGGTTTATGTGCAGAAACCTTCATCATCACCAGAGTTACATCCATGCAAATAGTCAAAATCGGGATATCTGGTGAAAATTCTCTGATATAAATGCCTAGACAGCCTCATGGCTGCAGAATAACTGGGATAAACCATTGCAGACTCAAATATGTTTTTTAAGAAGGGTTTATCAGTGTTGAGACAGGTAATCATTAACATTTGAGCAAACAGTTACTATTATAAGTCACAGCAAAGTTCCATAAATTGCTGCTTTTCCAAAAGGCAGAAGCTAAAGAACTGGAAAGTTTTTGAATAGTTTCTGCTTCTCCAAGTAAAGGACTATGGACCTGATGATCAAAAACTCGCCAGCATGGAGAGAAATCATACAAAATGTTTGGGTGCTTTATTTGAGCATTATAATATAATGTATGTGTCCTTCCTTCACACCCAGAACCTTGCAAAGCTAGATAAATAGCTCTCAAGGGACTTCACAGTACTGATAAGACTTCTAAGTTAATCTTGCCAGAGCGGAGAGCTTTAGATCATTGGGCAATAAGTAATAACCCATAATTAAAGGGACAGTAAATGAAAAAAAAATACATTTGTAATTCAGAAAGAGCATGCAATTTTAAACTTTACAATTTACTTTATCAAATTTTCTTTGTTTTCTTGTTATCCTTTGTTGAAACATAACCCCAGGTAGGCTGATAGGAGCCTAGGAGCGTGCACGTGTCTTTTGCAGTCTATAGCAGCAGTGTTTGCAACTATCTATAACATTGCAAAAAACAATGTTCCAAACACTGCTGCTGATAGACATGTGCACTCTACTGACCTCAACTAGAATTACTCTTTATACCAAGGATACCAAAAGAACAAAGCAACATTGATAATATAAGTAAGTTGGAAAGTTGTTTAAAATGTCATAATCTATCCAGTCAGTTTAAGTCATTTTGACTTTACTGTCCCTTTAAGCTATAGTTTTTTTAATTTGTTGTGCTGTATCAAACTCTCAGTTGCTTCTAGTTTAGCACTACAGTAAATGTCAATACCATGTGCATGAGTGCTATAAAACTGGACATCAGGTTGATGGGAAATTTAATATGATTGTGGACTAAGCACTCATATTTCTAGATGTTAGGTCCAAATTAGAAGTTTCCATTGTAGCTTTGCATTGTGGATTTGTTGACCTCTAGTAAGTTCTCAGTCTAGAATACAAACAACCACCCCGTTGCACTAATTAAATTGATTAAAAGCTGATAGCAAGCTTGTATTAAATACATAAAACTACATTTCAATACAAATTGCATTTTGCATGCATTTTCCTTCAAGAAAAAATAAACATGAAATCTTTAAAAGGTCTTAACAAAATTATTTTATTTACATAGTACTCTGAACGAAAACATAGAACTTTGTACAATCTATATTCTAACAACATATACAAATACAATGTGCCTACAGTACATGCTGATTTAAAACATTACATTCAAGGAGCAATGTGGATTAATAAAAAGCATGTTTCAATCACATTTTCAGTTATGGTCAGTCCATTTTGTTACATGCATTCTGTATCTGTGAAAGCCTTTAAGCAATTACTTTGCAGTGAATTTACTGGAAAAAAAATAGTACCTGAACAAGTGAACTTCAAAATTCAAGAGAAAGTTCACATTTTTGTGCAATCTCTCAGATGAAAATCACAATTACTTCTTAAACACACAAATTATTTATAAAAGAAAAACGAAGAAAAAAAAAAGCTTAACTTAGGGATCTGCATTAGCTTCTTAAAAAAACAGTGCATACTTGCACAAGCTAAGGGAATATAATCTTTTTCATATAACTGTGAGGCATCATTAACAATTTGACTAAAGTGGATGTTGATTAAAGGGACATAATACTCATATGCTAAATCACTTGAACGTGATGCAGCATAGCTGTAAAAAGCTGACAGGAAAATATCACCTGAGCATATTTTACCTCACAATTTCCTCCCCAGAGTAAGTGTTCTGTAAAAAGTTTTAGTTACAAAGAAAGAAAAAAAAAAAAAATGAACAGCAGCCAATCAGCAGTGCTGAGGTCATGAACCGTTTTACTGCAATCTTGTGAGATTTCATAGTAAAACTTCCTTAAAATTATTAGGGAAATAACTTGCAGGTCCCGGGACAGACATACTGATTTGCTGCTTAAAGTCCTTTACAATGGGGTGTGAATACTTAGGACATTTTGAGGTAAAATATCTTTCTTTTTTACATAGAGATGTTCAGTTGATATTTTCTAGTCAGCTTTTTACAGCTATGCTGCATCACTTTCAAGTGTTTCAACATTTAGGTATCATGTCCCTTTAATAAAGAATATCAACATTTAAACTCCCAAAGCCACTTACCAATTTTTGGGTACAATTTCTACTCAAACTGCTTAATGAAAAACAAAACACAAATATCAATGTCACAGAAAACTTGTAATATACATTTAGAACATTCTTCTAAAGCTTAATTATCTCTCTAATTTAATATGGTAGACAATGTCCTCACTATAAATCTAGACGCAACATTTATAGGATTTTTTTTTTTAAATGTATTTGCTTTTAGAAAATATTTTGCTACACCTTGTATGTTCAGTTTTCAGGATAAAACACCGTCTAGACTATGACAACTAGATAATACTACAACCAATGTACTTCATTGGGATGATAGACTGATAGCAAATTGATGTAGAATGGGGAGGTGGTAGTTTGTAGTACCTCATAGAACACGCAATCTACTTTTTTGCAGCAAATTTGAATATGACAAGTACAAAGTGTATGCTTATTTGTTAGGTAATACTGTGAATATAAACGGATGGCAAATTAGAATGTCTACAAAAAAAAATGAAACCAAACTTTGTATTAATTTTATTGTCTTAGCAGCAAGTAACCTAGCAAAAGACTATAATGGCCTATCACAGTTTTCAAACTTGTGTGTATAATTAGACAATTCAGTGCTGGAAGTAGACAACATTGTCTATAGTAAAAAAAAATGCTTTGAAATGCACATGGTTATATACATATGTATTCAGTAAACACGGGCATTCAGCAACTTCGTTAGCTGTCGGATGCGCAAGTAGGCGGCCCCTTGTTGAATTCCGTTCTTTTCAGAGCCGGATTTATACTTGTAAAAAATCACCACACTGAGATCGGGATTTGCATAGAACTTAGTGTGGTGATCTTTCACAAGCATAAATCCGGCTCCGGAAAGAGATGAAGTCAACAAGCTGCCTACTGCCTACATGCATATGTTTGACCATTATTATTTACTCTCTCTGATCCTTTTCACTTATCTTCCACATTTCGCCTTTACATCTTCTATCTGCCTTTCTCCAAGTCTGTATTTGGCTCTATGTTTGGAGGCATTTAACTATAGCAGTAGTCTGCATCCTTTCAAAGCAGTCACAACCCTGCAGGGCAGTGATTAACTCAGTATACATGCCTTTTATTAGAATGAGCATAAACAAAAGTACCAGCCGATCTTAAGCCGGGTACACTGTGTTTTATCCCGCCTACAATAAACCCACCCTAAAGGATGCTACATTTTGACCTTATCAACAAATCTTCACCATAAAGTGTAACTTTCTAGCTCTTTCACTTAAAACACTGTTTTAGGAATAGTTAAGCCAAATAATATTAATATTTATATATTATATTCTTTAACGCCACAAATTGTGATACTTTTATGAAACATGGTCTTAATATGTTGCAAAAGAAAAGTGCTTTAGCAACAAAATAGTGGTATATGAGTAGATTTAGTAAGTTTTTTTTCTTCTAATTTGGCACTAAATATTTCTATGCAGTAATTTATTTTTTACATAAAAAAGGTATATATATATATATATAAATAAAAGATAAGATGGAGGAAGAATGGTACAACCAATGACAAAGATCAACTACAAACGTATGTAAGTGCTATTATATAAGAACTAGGACATCAGAATTGTACTTGAACAGAAGTTCAGGGTTCAGTTTATTAGGGACTGAGCACACTTATCTATTAGTAATGCATGTGACAATACCAAGTGAAAAAAACAGTTGTATCTGCCACTGATTCTTAAAAAAACCCCCACAGTAATGGAAGGAAACAGTGACATGACTTGGTACTTTTCCCCAGGTTGGATAAAAATCAATAATTTGTTTTTTAAAAATCAGATTTTTATAATTTAAACCCAAGGTGTTTTATTTAAATAAGATTTTGATTTAAATAAAATGCTTTTTGAGGAAAAATATATCTAAAGATAGCCCATACTAAGTTTCAAGAAGTTCACTGAATAGAAGATTGTTTAAAGTGGAATAGATCTGGTGTGAGGGACAAGCACTAAAAATTAAATGTTATTGTTTTAGTTAAATAAAACGATTTTAATAGTTATTTTTAATTCCAATCAACTACAGCTGGAAAGTTGATCAAATATAAATGATTAACCGATTAAACTGGAGATAGTTTACCTTTAATTTATTTCAATGATCTATCTATGCATATCTAATGATATTTAACCAAATCGGAAACGGTCTGATATAACTGGAAAAATAATCTGAAGACCTATTATTCTAAAAACGGAAACTATGATTTAAATCTATTTAAATTGGTCTTACTGACTAGTGATTTAAATCAATTTGATTTAAATCCACCCTGATGATGGAATAACTGATAAAAATGCCAATGCGTAACATTTTTTTGCCAGCTTCCCTGGCACTGTAGCAATATAATTAACTAGGTTCTTAGTATATTTTATACTCCATGTTAGGGTTAAGGCTGTCACCATACTATTTTCAGTAAGTGACAATGGAGACTAATGGGCTACCAATGTTAGCGGCTCATGAGTGGCTGCAGACTGTGAAGGTGTTATCAGCATTATTTAACATCCAATAAGCTCGCTCAAGGACACCTGCCTACAAATTATATAACCCCTGAGATAGTTGCACTCTAGGTCAGACAACTACGGTTCTGTTCTCAACCATATAAGGAAACAACCCTTACAAAGAAAAAAAAAAAATCTGCATCCTATATACACCAACTTGCATGTTCTTTACAAACTATTCACTACTGCTATAACGCATAACATTCCTTCAGTTGTTATTTAATAATTGCGAACAGAACATAACAGTTTCCTTTGTTGTCTAAAAGGATATCTGGAAATGTTTTATATTTTTATAATGAGGCTCCTGAATAAAATTATTTTAGATTTTCTTGCCAGTAGAAGTGTGTTCCTGCTCTCTAACAGAACTTTGGGAATGGTTGTAATCAACAAAAACATGTACTTCCTGTCAGAGAGTGTTAACTCAGTATACTTAATTTGTGCTCTTTTATATGTATATATAAAAAATAATGTCTTGTTAAAAAACCACCACTAAACCATATTCTATATTGGGAATACTAATGATTACTTTAAAGAGTTTAATTCATTTGGTTTCACAAATGAAACAATTTTGCATCAACCACTATTTTTTTGTGTTTGTCTTTGTTCAGCTGTCATATACAGTTTTTGGTTAGTTGTGTAACAGTAAGAGAGAGAACGTAAAATAAAAAAATCAAACACTGTAAACCAAAACACTATGGCTTTCACATACTAGGGAATTTTGTGCTAAACTCCCCCATTAGAAAACCGATTATTGCAATACTCTGCACTCCTCTTAGGGCAGAGTCACACAGATTACAAATATGATAACAATGCCGAATTTAATTGTAACAATCTAACAGGGCCTAAAAAAAGAAGAAGAAAAAAAGACAAAACTATCGAATTGTTAAATAAAAATATTAATATAAAAAGATTTAAATTACAGTTCAGCAGACATGGAAATACAGCCCCTGAGCAATGCAAAAAAAAAAAAAAAATCAATCAAGTGGCATACACATGAACATGCCGGTCTATTACACAGTTATTTATCTGTAGCAAGTGGACTAGCTAGCAGCTAACATTAAATCATTACAATGCCAAGCATTTCAGTGTTTTCAATAGGCTGTAAAAAAGACACAACTAAAACAGCAAGATGATGCACTAAAAATACAGCATTTATACAGTTTCACTTTGATATGCACAGGTTTCACAATCAAAAAGATTTTTTGTAAGGTCGATCAGCTCAACACGTAACCAATAATAGCATATTCTCTTCCTTCTTCTTGTGAATCTCACAGCCAGAACGATTAGTGTTAATGCTGAGTGGTCAGTAGAAAAAGTTAAATAAACTGCTTGATAATTTCAGGCATTGCACTGTCTGTGCAATACTATAACATAGAAACCAATAACTAGACAATACAAACTTATAAATACCAGAAATGTACCAAAAACCAAACAGCTTAAGCAATTTAGTCTTATTTTATAAAATGTGTGTAAAATGACGAAAATATTTGCACCACAGCCAACTAGAATAGAAATGTAAGAATATCCTAATTTTATTAAATTAGGCATCTTCCCAGAATGCAATGTGCTCATAAAAATAAGCCATAAAGAAATATCTATGAAGTCTCTGTCCTTCCACACAGGTGTATGCATAGACAACTAAGAACAAATATCTTTGCTTGTAGTTGGTTGTGGAACACCCTGGGGCACTTGGTATACCATCTCTTCCATGGCATTTGCACCCTGTACTCCCTTGGGAGTGTCATAAAGTATTTGTGTGGATGCTGAACTGTCCGCCTTAGATAAGAGTTTACTGTAGCCTCCTACTAATGGAGGACCTTGAGTCCCTGTAGCTTTAAATGTGGATGTTGAAGGTAAACACATAGATCCACCTGGATGTCCTGACATGTCCATGACAATAGGAGTGGCATATTCTGGCCCATTTGTAGGCAGTGGTTCAGCATATGCATGATAAATCTCCTGATCCGGAGAGTTGTAGGAATCCAGTTCTGCATAACCTGGTTCTTTACCTTCCTCTGGTTTAAAGGTTGATCTCTGATGAAGTGTGCCAACTGCTCCTCCCACTAGTGGCTGGGCATACTCTGTCAATAAAACACTAGGTTAAAAAGTAGCCATTATACAAAAAGGTGAATGTATGAAAAACTTTAAAGGCCAAGGTCAAAATAAAGTTATGTAGACAACAAACCAATATGACTAATCTAAGAACTTAAAATTCCTAACTTTGCTAAAACTTCCCACAGGTTAAAAGCCTTCTCCAAAGGTTTTCACAAATAGCACATACAAAATAAGGAAGTAGCGCTAAAAGCAATTAGGAATAAACCGCTTACAATAAAATAAATAAACTAAGTAAAACCGTCCTATATCTGTAATATAAATTATTTATTTTATACAAAAAAGGGAAATAAAATAAATATAACCAAGTAAAACGGTCCTTTATCTGTATGTGAATGTATTATTTATTAAATAAATAAAATACTATACAAAAAAAATCAATAAAATACAAATGTGTACCAGCGCTGGTCAATACAAAAAATAAATCTACAAAAACGTGTAGTGATTTCAGACATATTAGTCTTAAAAATGTGTTCAGTGAAAAGGTTGACATTAAAAACTGTTCTTTATATATCCCTCTTCTCAAAGTAACAGTTATTCGTTATCAAGAGTATCAACATATACTGTTGTGAACTATGATAATCCTGTGAGTATAGCACAGGGATTAATGTGTTATTTTTTATCCATAACTTAATGGTTCAATAAGTGTAAAAATCCAATTTGTGAATACTTGTATTAATGAAGTTTTCTGCTATACACAGAGGATTATCTTAGTTTGGAACAGTATATGTTTAATTGCCCTTTTTTGTATAAAATGATTAATTTATATTACAGATATAGGACAGTTTTACTTCGTTATATTTTTTTATTTTATTGTAAGCGGTTTATTCCTAATTGCTTTTAACGCTACTTCCTTATTTCGTATGTGCAAAATAAAAAAAGTTATGCTGTAAATGCATTAAGCACACAAAATTACCATTATTTACTAAGCTAAGAGCAGATACAAAAAAATGAAAATATCAAATTAAGTTACTGGTTATGAGTGATGAAGGCAATTTAATGGGCTGCTGTTCGAAAAACAAAGACAGCCAGGTCAAAATGGTTGGTTACTTTATCGTGCTATATAGATCTCAATATAAGTACATTAAAGGCTGTGACACACTGCAAGCGATGCAGCTCGCTGCTTCGCCTCGCTTCTGAAGTTCAAATATTTCATCTCTGAGCGTTCAAGGGGGGGATCCTACACAGCAGAATATGATTTTTTTTTTTTTAAATAATAATAATAAAAAAAAAACCTTTTATTTTAGTACTGGCAGACTTTCTGCCAGTACTTAAGATGGCGGGGACAATTGTGGGGTTGGGGAGGGAAGAGAGCTGTTTGGGAGGGATCAGGGGGTGTGATGTGTCAGGTGGGAGGCTGATCTCTACACTAAAGCTAAAATTAACCCTTCAAGCTCCCTACAAGCTACCCAATTAACCCTGTCGCTGCTGGGCATAATACAAGTGTGGTTGTGAGCGGAACAAAGGAGATCCCAGAGAAGCATTTACAACCATTTGTGCCATAATTGCACAAGCTGTTTGTAAATAATTTCAGTGAGAAACCTAAAGTTTGTGAATTTAGAAAAAGTGTGTTTTTTTCCATTTTTTCATCCTATTTTATAATTTTTTTATGGTAAATTATAAGATATGATGAAAAACATAATTTATGCTTACCTGATAAATTTATTTCTCTTGTAGTGTATCCAGTCCACGGATCATCCATTACTTGTGGGATATTCTCCTTCCCAACAGGAAGTTGCAAGAGGATCACCCACAACAGAGCTGCTATATAGCTGCTCCCCTCACTGCCATATCCAGTCATTCGACCGAAACAAGACGAGAAAGGAGAAACCATAGGGTGCAGTGGTGACTGTAGTTTAATTAAAATTTAGACCTGCCTTAAAAGGACAGGGCGGGCCGTGGACTGGATACACTACAAGAGAAATAAATTTATCAGGTAAGCATAAATTATGTTTTCACTTGTTAAGTGTATCCAGTCCACGGATCATCCATTACTTGTGGGATACCAAAGCTAAAGTACACGGATGATGGGAGGGACAAGGCAGGAACTTAAACGGAAGGAACCACTGCCTGTAGAACCTTTCTCCCAAAAACAGCCTCCGAAGAAGCAAAAGTGTCAAATTTGTAAAATTTTGAAAAGGTGTGAAGCGAAGACCAAGTCGCAGCCTTGCAAATCTGTTCAACAGAGGCCTCATTTTTAAAGGCCCAGGTGGAAGCCACAGCTCTAGTAGAATGAGCTGTAATCCTTTCAGGGGGCTGCTGTCCAGCAGTTTCATAGGCTAAGCGTATTATGCTCCGAAGCCAAAAAGGAGAGAGAGAGGTTGCCGAAGCTTTTCGACTCCTCCTCTGTCCAGAGTAAACGACAAACAGGGCAGATGTTTGACGAAAATCTTTAGTAGCCTGTAAGTAAAACTTCAAGGCACGGACTACGTCCAGATTATGCAAAAGACGTTCCTTCTTTGAAGAAGGATTAGGACACAATGATGGAACAAAAATCTCTTGATTGATATTCCTGTTAGAAACCACCTTAGGTAAAAACCCAGGTTTGGTACGCAGAACTACCTTGTCTGAATGAAAAATCAGATAAGGAGAATCACAATGTAAGGCAGATAACTCAGAGACTCTTCGAGCCGAGGAAATAGCCATCAAAAACAGAACTTTCCAAGATAAAAGTTTAATATCAATGGAATGAAGGGGTTCAAACGGAACTCCCTGAAGAACTTTAAGAACCAAGTTTAAGCTCCACGGGGGAGCAACAGTTTTAAACACAGGCTTAATCCTAACCAAAGCCTGACAAAATGCCTGGACGTCTGGAACTTCTGCCAGACGCTTGTGCAAAAGAATAGACAGAGCAGAGATCTGTCCTTTTAAAGAACTAGCTGATAAGCCTTTGTCCAAACCCTCTTGGAGAAAGGACAATATCCTAGGAAGCCTAACCTTACTCCATGAGTAACTCTTGGATTCACACCAATAAAGATATTTACGCCATATCTTATGGTAGATTTTCCTGGTGACAGGCTTCCGAGCCTGTATTAAGGTATCAATGACTGACTCGGAGAAGCCACGCCTTGATAGAATCAAGCGTTCAATCTCCATGCAGTCAGTCTCAGAGAAAGTAGATTTGGATGATTGAAAGGACCTTGTATTAGAAGGTCCTGCCTCAGAGGCAGAGTCCATGGTGGAAGAGATGACATGTCCACTAGGTCTGCATACCAGGTCCTGCGTGGCCACGCAGGCGCTATCAGAATCACCAATGCTCTCTCCTGTTTGATTTTGGCAATCAGTCGAGGGAGCAGAGGAAACGGTGGAAACACATAGGCCAGGTTGAAGAACCAAGGAGCTGCTAGAGCATCTATCAGCGTTGCTCCCGGGTCCCTGGACCTGGATCCGTAACAAGGAAGCTTGGCGTTCTGGCGAGACGCCATGAGATCCAGTTCTGGTTTGCCCCAACGATGGACCAGTTGAGCAAACACCTCCGGATGGAGTTCCCACTCCCCCGGATGAAAAGTCTGACGACTTAGAAAATCCGCCTCCCAGTTCTCTACGCCTGGGATGTGGATCGCTGACAGGTGGCAAGAGTGAGACTCTGCCCAGCGAATTATCTTTGAGACTTCTAACATCGCTAGGGAACTCCTGGTTCCCCCTTGATGGTTGATGTAAGCCACAGTCGTGATGTTGTCCGACTGAAATCTGATGAACCTCAGTGTTGCTGAGGCCAAGCTAGAAGAGCATTGAATATTGCTCTTAACTCCAGAATATTTATTGGGAGGAGTTTCTCCTCCTGAGTCCACGATCCCTGAGCCTTCAGGGAGTTCCAGACTGCGCCCCAACCTAGAAGGCTGGCATCTGTTGTTACAATCGTCCAATCTGGCCTGCGAAAGGTCATACCCTTGGACAGATGGACCCGAGAAAGCCACCAGAGAAGAGAATCTCTGGTCTCTTGATCCAGATTTAGTAGAGGGGACAAATCTGAGTAATCCCCATTCCACTGACTTAGCATGCATAATTTCAGCGGTCTGAGATGCAGGCGCGCAAATCGCACTATGTCCATTGCCGCTACCATTAAGCCGATTACTTCCATGCACTGAGCCACTGACGGGCGTGGAATGGAATGAAGGACACGGCAAGCATTTAGAAGTTTTGATAACCTGGACTCCGTCAGGTAAATTTTCATCTCTACAGAATCTATAAGAGTCCCTAGGAAGGAGACTCTTGTGAGTGGTGATAGAGAACTCTTTTCCACGTTCACTTTCCACCCATGCGACCTCAGAAATGCCAGAACTATCTCTGTATGAGACTTGGCAATTTGAAAGCTTGACGCCTGTATCAAGATGTCGTCTAGATACGGAGCCACCGCTATGCCTCGCGGTCTTAGAACCGCCAGAAGTGAGCCCAGAACCTTTGTAAAAATTCTCGGGGCAGTGGGCAGGGAAGAGCTACAAATTGGTAATGCCTGTCTAGAAAGGCAAACCTTAGGAACCGATGATGATCTTTGTGAATCGGTATGTGAAGGTAGGCATCCTTTAAGTCCACTGTGGTCATGTACTGACCCTCTTGGATCATGGGTAGGATGGTCCGAATAGTTTCCATTTTGAATGATGGAACTCTGAGGAATTTGTTTAAGATCTTTAGATCCAAGATTGGTCTGAAGGTTCCCTCTTTCTTGGGAACCACAAACAGATTTGAATAAAATCCCTGTCCTTGTTCCATCCGCGGAACTGGAGGGATCACTCCCATTACTAGGAGGTCTTGCACACAGCTTAGGAATGCCTCTTTCTTTATCTGGTTTGATGATAACCTTGAAAGATGAAATCTCCCTTGTGGAGGAGAAGCTTTGAAGTCCAGAAGATATCCCTGAGATATGATCTCCAACGCCCAGGGATCCTGAACATCTCTTGCCCACGCCTGGGCGAAGAGAGAAAGTCTGCCCCCCACTAGATCCGTTTCCGGATAGGGGGCCGTTCCTTCATGCTGTCTTGGGGGCAGCAGCAGGCTTCCTGGCCTGCTTGCCCTTGTTCCAGGACTGATTAGGTTTCCAGGCCTGTCTGGAATGAGCAACAGTTCCCTCTTGTTTTGAAGCGGAGGAAGTTGATGCTGCTCCTGCCTTGAAATTTCGAAAGGCATGAAAATTAGACTGTTCGGCCTTTGATTTGGCCCTGTCCTGAGGAAGGGTATGACCCTTGCCTCCAGTAATGTCAGCAATAATTTCCTTCAAGCCAGGCCCGAATAAGGTCTGCCCCTTGAAAGGAATGTTGAGTAATTTAGACTTTGAAGTCACGTCAGCTGACCAGGATTTAAGCCATAGCGCCCTACGCGCCTGGATGGCGAATCCGGAATTCTTAGCCGTTAGTTTAGTCAAATGAACAATGGAATCAGAAACAAATGAGTTAGCTAGCTTAAGCGTTCTAAGCTTGGCAATAATTTCATTCAATGGAGCTGTCTGGATGGCCTCTTCCAGGGCCTCAAACCAGAATGCCGCCGCAGCAGTGACAGGCGCAATGCATGCAAGGGGCTGTAAAATAAAACCTTGTTGAATAAACATTTTCAAAAAAATGTGTGTGGTAGACCGAGCGCTAGTGTTTTACAGCCTTATGCTCACTGGCAAAAGTCCCCTAGTGGACTTGGGATGTGACTACAATTGTGTGATATAGTGAGCGCTGGGAAGCTTAAAAGGACTGTGAGGTATGGATATGTTAAAAATGGAATGTATTTATTACAGTTAATATAAAATAAAAATACAGTATATTACATACAAATTAAAAAGCTTCTAAAATTCTTCCTAAAATCTCTATGGATCCATGAGATATAAGTCTTAGGGATATAGTGTTACCTATATCTGTGGTGTTGGAACAAATATTACGTTAGCTCCGACAACAGTCTAAGACCATAGTATTATGGTCTATAAAGTGCAGTTTTGAGCACAGATATATACAAACAGCAGATGTGATGTAAATGGCCAAAATTGGCGTAATACAATGTCAATAATACAATGTCAATAGTACAGATGTCAACAATACAGATGCAGTATAAAAGTATAAGTGATAGAAATACAATATAAATGAAAGTGTAGGAGAAATCCAATTGTGTAAAAATGGAAATAAAATTAGTTGAAAAAATGAAGAAATTTATGTCTCTCAAATAGTTTCTTGAAAAGTGTCTCTTTGGGAAATCACAGTGTTCCAAAAAAATATATATCAAGGTGTTCCACAAAAATTGCAAAAGTATTCCACAAAAATTGTAAAAAATTATTCCACAAATAAATATCAAAGTGTTCAAAGAATAGGGTGGGTAAGTGCGTTCAAAGAAATCCTAGATGATTAACTTCCAAAATTAACTCCAATAGCTGTGGTAGACGTGGAAGAGATTATAAGAATGCAGTATATAAAAATATAAAAAATGTAAAAATGTAGAAGAAAAAAGGAAAAGTACAATAATGTGGCGGGTAGGTCCAAAGTCCTCCTCCTAATCTGTGGGTAAAATAAAGTGCAATAGTGTAATAACGTCTAGATGTGGTATAATGAAATCAAAAATTTGCTCACCACTATGTCGACGCGTTTCGGCCCTCCTAGGCCTTTCTCAAGACAATACTGGTCTGTATGTCTCTGGGAGCTTTATACCCTAATGCCATAGGTGATTGGTTCTATTTTGGCGCCAAAAGTCGGGGTCTGCCCTTTCCTGTTTAGCCCAGTGTTACATGGGAATTGTGGTTTTTCTTTTTTGTGTTTTTCTGTTGTCTCTTATGTTTTAAAAGATATCTGTATTTGATTCACTTCATATGTGTTGTTATTTATATTGTATGTGTTATTATTTGGGGGCATCTCTTATCTTACTCATGTAATGTATATCAGGCGGTGTATCTTATTTTTGATATCCCCACTTCCGGGGTGTTTAACTTACTATCCCTTCCGGTTCTTTTATCTGTAGCTTGACATCCGGTTTCGCTCTCGCTACTTCCGGTTTCGCTTTTACCGGAAGTGTGTATTTATTCTTATCCGGTTGTACTATTGCCGGATGTTTATCTAATTTGGAACCTTAGTCTTGTCTGGACCTTTTCTATATGGCCTGTATGACTATATAATGGGTTAGGGGTCCATCGTTGTCCTAATTGTGTCTATATAAGCCAGTGTTTAATTCTGTAATGCATATATACAAAACAGCCTTAACGTATATGTGTAGATGCTGATTATTGCATGTGCTATGATCGGTGCGAATTTCACAGATACCTAGGAATTTGAAACTGTAAAATATAAAAAATCGTAAAATATGTAAAAAATCGGTAAAAAAATCGGTAAAAAATCTCTTCAAGAGCATTTAGAGTTATTAAAGGTTCTCTGAAAATTCTCTAAAAATTCTCTAAAAATCTATAAAAGTTATATATGTACATATCACAAATATAGAAATTTGTGTGAATAAGTCACGTGTTGAAAATGCGGGGTTTACTTAAAATTTGTTCCGTAGATGTAAGAGAGTATATGTAATGAGGATTGGGTTTTACATATAATAAAGAGGCTTTTTAGGAAGCGTGTAGGGGGTCAGATCTCACATTAGTTTAGAGAGGTTGTTAAACCTATTGGAGTTGGCATAAGTGAATGTTGACAGTTAAAGTCGCTTATCTGCAGTAATTTGGACATCTTTATTTAAATTATTTGTATATGGAGGAGAGAATGTTTTTTGCTGGTATACTTCAGGGAGAGAACCTCTCCAGTGTATATTGTATTCTGTATTCTAGGTGCTTAGGAAGGGAGTTTAGTTAGTTATATATTTTCCTCAGAGAAGAGTGGAGAAAGAAAGGACTCCTGTTCTATTGGTTCTCATTGTTTCTCAATTTCTTCAATCTATTGATGAATATCTGGGGACCTAATATGGTGGATTCTGTCTTCTGTTCTATCAATCTAGAGCGTGCAATCCAGCTAGTGTGAAAACACATGCTTTATTGGTATGCTTTTGTTTGATAAGGTTATTTAATGGTAAATTCATTTTATGCAACATCTGTAAGGAGTAGCATTTGCTGTCTAGTCTTTTCGTAAAGACAGCAAGTGTGACAGATCCTCTTTGTGATTTAGTCCCTTGGGGAAAAGGCAATCTAATGTAAAGATCCATTTGGATTCATTGAATAGCAATTTCTTCTCGTAGTTTCCTCCTCGCCAGTTCTTCTCTATCTTTTGTATCCCGAAGAATTTAAAGTCTTTTATGTTACCTTTATGGGTTATGGAGAAATGTCTATACAGTGGCGTGTCTTTATCCAGTTTTTCAATGCATAATATATGCTCCCTTATTCTGTCTTTTAGTGTTCTTGAAGTTTGTCCTACATATTGTAGGCCGCATGGACAGAATATTACGTAGATGACTCCCTTATCTTGACACCTGATGAGGTCTTGTATCTTGTGTTCATCCCTCTTGTTATGTCCAAAGAATTTGTTCGTTTTGACTCCACTCCTACAGGCCTTGCAGTTTGGGCACGGGAAAAAGCCTTTGATTGCTTTTCCCTGGTAGTTTGTGATAGCCTTTTTTCTGTTCTTCAGGACAGTCGGGGCCAATATACCTTTTAGGTTATCGGTTTTTCTATATATGAATCTCGGTTGAGGTGTCAGTTTTTCGCCGATCACATCATCTTCTTTTAGGATGACCCAGTGTTTCCTGATGATTCTTTCGAGTATATGTCTGTTAGAACTATATTCTGTTATCATCGGTACATTTATGCTACTGTCTTCTTCTCCTATTGTCGTTTTTGTCTTGTACTTCAGCAGACTGTTTCTGTCGGTTTTGTCAACTTCCTCTATCTTTTCCACCAGATTTTCCTCCTTGTACCCCCTTTCTAGGAATCTTCCTTTTAGTATATCTGCTTGTTCAACCCATTTGCTGTGATTGGAACAGTTTTTTCTTACCCTTAGAAGTTGTCCTTTTGGAATGTTAGCCTTCCAGGTGGGATGGTGGCAACTCATACTGTGAATGTAGTTGTTACAATCTACTTTTTTGAAATAAGTAGATGTTTCAATCTTGCTGTTTTTCACCTCTATTGTGAGATCAAGAAAGTTTATTTTGTTATAACTATATTCAAACGTGAACTTAAGATTTCTCAGATTTTTATTCATTACGTCAATGGTATATATTAGATCTTCGATTGACCCCTTCCAGACGATAAGAATATCGTCTATGTATCTAGAGTATAGAACCAGGTCTGCGCCTGCTGGGCATGAGTCCCAGAATATTTGTTCGCAAAGTTTATTTTGTTATAACTATATTCAAACGTGAACTTAAGATTTCTCAGATTTTTATTCATCACGTCAATGGTATATATTAGATCTTCGATTGACCCCTTCCAGACGATAAGAATATCGTCTATGTATCTTGAGTATAGAACCAGGTCCGCGCCTGCTGGGCATGAGTCCCAGAATATTTGTTCGCAATGGCCCATATATAAATTAGCGTAGCTAGGCACGAACCTGGTCCCCATTGCTGTTCCGCAAATTTGTCTAAAGAATGTGTTGTTGTTATAAAAATAATTGTGACTCAGGATGTATTTTATGCTTTCTAGTATGAAGATACGTTGCCCATCAAGTACTTCAGGATCTTTTAGTAGAAAAGAATTCACTGCTTCTAAGCCTGCCTCATATGGGATGCACGTGTAGAGCGATGTAACGTCGCATGTTGCTAGTATGTAGTTTTCATCCCATACTAGCTTATCAAGTGTGGACAGTACTTGAGTCGAATCCCTCAGGTACGATGGGAGCCTTGTGACATATTTTTGTAGGTTCCTATCAACGTACTCCGAGAGGTTGCTAGACAGGGACCCTATGCCCGAGATGATAGGTCTTCCTGGCGGGTTTTTTATGGACTTGTGAATCTTGGGTAATTGATAAAAGACCGGAGTGATCGGATGTGATACTTTGATGTAGTTAAATTCTTTTTCATTCAGTATCCCCTGTGTTTTGGCTTCTGTTAGTAGATCTTCCAATTCTGTTTTGTATCTTTCCACAGGGTTATTTCAGAGTTTTTCATATGTTTTCTCATCATCTAGAATTCTCTTACATTCATCCTCATACCTTTCTTTATCCATTACGACAATTCCACCGCCTTTGTCTGCCGGCTTAATTATCAGCTCGTGATTTCTTTCGAGTTTTCTTATAGTTCCCATTTGTGATCTTGTTAGGTTATGTTTGATCTGTTTTGTCTTTCTTGAGTTGAGGTTTTTGATGTCTCGGCATACATTTGCCTCGAAGGTTTCTATCGCTGTGCCTTTGCTGCTTACCGGATAGTAAGTTGATCTGGGTTTGAGGTCTGTATGTATGTAGTAATCCTCTGATGATTGCCTTTGCTGGATGACGTTTCTTTCAAGTGGTGTTCTTGAAAAATGTCTCTTTAATGTTTGCTTTCTTACAAATTCCTTTATCCCTATAAAGTTTTGGAATTTGTCCATTCCTTTTGCTGGAGCAAAATTAAGACCATATGATAGTACTGATACTTCTTCCTCTGACAGTGGTTTGGAACTGAGATTATATATTCCCTTATTCTTTGGAATAGTCGGTTCTTTGCTGGTACTACTGTGGCATGATGTAGTCTTTTGTCTTTCTTTTCTTTCTTTAGCCTTTCTTAATTTCGCACCTCCTCTATTGCCTCGATGGGTCTTCTTTTTTGGTTTGGGCTTCTTGACTCTTCTAACTCTATGTTCTTCCTCTTCATTGTTATTCTCTCTTTCTCTTTTTCTCGGGGGGGTTGGGGACTTCCCCCTAAAAAAACTTGGTCAGCAGTAGACATGTTTGGGTTTGTGATGTTGCCTGGATTCTGGTTACCCTTATGAGGTTGGGATATATGGGTGCCTTGTCGTTGTTCTCCCTTAGAGTCATTCCTTTGTCTTATGTCGCTAGGATTTACATAATACGTGGGGGGGTCTTCTCTCTAACTTTGTCTCCGATATGTGTTCCTATGATTCATAGGCGTGTATTGATCATAGTTGGATCTATGATCAACATAGTTGTTTCTTCTACCATAATCATCAAAGCAATCAAAGGCTTTTTCCCGTGCCCAAACTGCAAGGCCTGTAGGAGTGGAGTCAAAACAAACAAATTCTTTGGACATAACAAGAGGGATGAACACAAGATACAAGACCTCATTAGGTGTCAAGATAAGGGAGTCATCTACATAATATTCTGTCCATGCGGCCTACAATATGTAGGACAAACTTCAAGAACACTAAAAGACAGAATAAGGGAGCATATATTATGCATTGAAAAACTGGATAAAGACACGCCACTGTATAGACATTTCTCCTTAACCCATAAAGGTAACATAAAAGACTTTAAATTCTTCGGGATACAAAAGATAGAGAAGAACTGGCGAGGAGGAAACTACGAGAAGAAATTGCTATTCAATGAATCCAAATGGATCTTTACATTGGATTGCCTTTTCCCCAAGGGACTAAATCACAAAGAGGATCTGTCACACTTGCTGTCTTTACGAAAAGACTAGACAGCAAATGCTACTCCTTACAGATGTTGCATAAAATGAATTTACCATTAAATAACCTTATCAAACAAAAGCATACCAATAAAAGCATGTGTTTTCACACTAGCTGGATTGCACGCTCTAGATTGATAGAACAGAAGACAGAATCCGCCATATTAGGTCCCCAGATATTCATCAATAGATTGAAGAAATTGAGAAACAATGAGAACCAATAGAACAGGAGTCCTTTCTTTCTCCACTCTTCTCTGAGGAAAATATATAACTAACTAAACTCCCTTCCTAAGCACCTAGAATACAGAATACAATATACACTGGAGAGGTTCTCTCCCTGAAGTATACCAGCAAAAACCATTCTCTCCTCCATATACAAATAATTTAAATAAAGATGTTCAAATTACTGCAGATAAGCGACTTTAACTATCAACATTCACTTATGCCAACTGCAATAGGTTTAACAACCTCTCTAAACTAATGTGAGATCTGACCCCTACACGCTTCCTAAAAAGCCTCTTTATTATATGTAAAACCCAATCCTCATTACATATACTCTTTTACATCTACGGAACAAATTTTAAGTAAACCCCACATTTTCAACACGTGACTTATTCACACAAATTTCTATATTTGTGATATGTACATATATAACTTTTATAGATTTTTAGAGAATTTTTAGAAAATTTTCAGAGAACCTTTAAAAACTCTAAATGCTCTTGAAGAGATTTTTTACAGATTTTTTTTCCGATTTTTTACAGATTTTACGATTTTTTATGATATTTTACAGTTTCAAATTCCTAGGTATCTGTGAAATTCGCACCGATCATAGCACATGCAATAATCAGCATCTACACATATACGTTAAGGCTGTTTTGTATATATGCATTACAGAATTAAACACTGGCTTATATAGACACAATTAGGACAACGATGGACCCCTAACCCATTATATAGTCATACAGGCCATATAGAAAAGGTCCAGACAAGACTAAGGTTCCAAATTAGATAAACATCCGGCAATAGTACAACCGGATAAGAATAAATACACACTTCCGGTAAAAGTGAAACCGGAAGTAGCGAGAGCGAAACCGGAAGTAGCGAAACCGGATGTCAAGCTACAGATAAAAGAACCGGAAGGGATAGTAAGTTAAACACCCCGGAAGTGGGGATATCAAAAATAAGATACACCGCCTGATATACATTACATGAGTAAGATAAGAGATGCCCCCAAATAATAACACATACGATATAAATAACAACACATATGAAGTGAATCAAATACAGATATATTTTAAAACATAAGAGACAACAGAAAAACACAAAAAAGAAAAACCACAATTCCCATGTAACACTGGGCTAAACAGGAAAGGGCAGACCCCGACTTTTGGCGCCAAAATAGAACCAATCACCTATGGCATTAGGGTATAAAGCTCCCAGAGACATACAGACCAGTATTGTCTTGAGAAAGGCCTAGGAGGGCCGAAACGCGTCGACATAGTGGTGAGCAAATTTTTGATTTCATTATACCACATCTAGACGTTATTACACTATTGCACTTTATTTTACCCACAGATTAGGAGGAGGACTTTGGACCTACCCGCCACATTATTGTACTTTTTCTTTTTTCTTCTACATTTTTACATTTTTTATATTTTTATATACTGCATTCTTATAATCTCTTCCACGTCTACCACAGCTATTGGAGGTAATTTTGGAAGTTAATCATCTAGGATTTCTTTGAACGCACTTACCCACCCTATTCTTTGAACACTTTGATATTTATTTGTGGAATAATTTTTTACAATTTTTGTGGAACACCTTGATATATATTTTTTTGGAACACTGTGATTTCCCAAAGAGACACTTTTCAAGAAACTATTTGAGAGACATAAATTTCTTCATTTTTTCAACTAATTTTATTTCCATTTTTACACAATTGGATTTCTCCTACACTTTCATTTATATTGTATTTCTATCACTTATACTGCATCTGTATTGTTGACATCTGTACTATTGACATTGTATTATTGACATTGTATTACGCCAATTTTGGCCATTTACATCACATCTGCTGTTTGTATATATCTGTGCTCAAAACTGCACTTTATAGACCATAATACTATGGTCTTAGACTGTTGTCGGAGCTAACGTAATATTTGTTCCAACACCACAGATATAGGTAACACTATATCCCTAAGACTTATATCTCATGCAGTGATGTGCAGTCACTAGAGGCAGGTGAGGCAGTGCTTCACCTCTCATATGGGCAAAAATATATTTTTTTTTTATTGGCTTTAAAAAAAAAATTGTAATTTTTTTCCCCCAGCATTTTTTTTTCTTACAGCTACATGTTGTGCAATAGAGAGGCACAAGCAGGTCTGCCCACCATTACACAACATGCTGCGCCACCTACTGGATGCAAGTGGTTAAGCTCATTGCATGACCCATTAACTGCTTATTTGAGGCAGTACTATTTGGGCTGAACCAATCCAGCAAGAGGCATTAGTAAGTGGAACATAGGGTTGGGGCTGGATGTTAAATCATATAAAACAAAACAAAAACGGAAAAAAACAACTCATTTATTTTGTTGCTGTCCTGTGAATCTGCTAGCTTTGCTAAAGTGAAAAAGAGAGTTCTGTTCTTCCCCTCTAAGTGCAGTGGAATGTGCCACTGTCACTTCCTGAATCCTTACAGAGCAGGAAAAGAGGCACAGAGAGCAGTGTTTCATTTACATCTTATTAAAGTAAGATTTTACTGAAAGGGATTCTGTTAGTGAAAATGATAATTTAATGAATGTGATTTAGTGTTTTTTTACTCTACTTTACACCCACTAACTTAGCAGCTTGCCTCTGTACTTCACACTAAATTAAAGACTAATTTTCTGAACTCTCTGTAGCTCTGCTGTTTTATTACTTTAAAATGCAGTGGTCCCCCCCCCCTTGTGTGTGTGTGTGTGTGTCTCTCTCTCTATATATCCATCTCTCTCCTTATGTGTTTTTCTCCCCCATGGTCTCTTTCTCTCTCTCTGTCTCTCTTCCTCCCCCTCTGATTCTCATCCCTTATATAATGAAAGAATCTATAAGCATAATTTGCAGCATTAAAGTAAAAAAGTATGTTTTAAACATATTTTAATGGGCATGGATTTCTAGATCTCATAATCAGAGCAGGCATTGTGTTATCTGGCAAGAGTTTCTGTTACAATCCTTTTAGACTAAAATCAGATGTTTACTAAGTTGGCCAGTTTTCCAAGACACCATTTAAAGGGACATGAAACCCATATGAAACCCATATGCAAATTTAAATAACTTTCCAATTTACATCTAATATCTAATTTTCTTCATTCTTTTGATGTCCTTTGTTGAAAATCATATCTAAATATGCTCAGTAGCTGCTGATTGGTGGCTGCACATAGATACCTCATGTGATTGGCTCACCCATGTGCATTGCTATTTCTTCAACAAAGGATATCTAAAGAATGAAGGCGTATCCTAGCCACTGCCTCACCATCCTCTGACGTCACTGCACGTCACTGATCTCATGGATCCATAGAGATTTTAGGAAGAATTTTAGAAGCTTTTTAATTTGTATGTAATATACTGTATTTTTATTTTATATTAACTGTAATAAATACATTCCATTTTTAACATATCCATACCTCACAGTCCTTTTAAGCTTCCCAGCGCTCACTATATCACACAATTGAATAAACATTTTCTTAAGGTAACCCTCCAATTTTTTATCCATTGGATCTGAAAAAGCACAACTGTCCTCAACCGGGATAGTGGTACGCTTTGCTAAAGTAGAAACTGCTCCCTCCACCTTAGGGACCGTCTGCCATAAGTCCCGTGTAGTGGCGTCTATTGGAAACATTTTTCTAAATATAGGAGGTGGGGAAAAGGGCACACCGGGTCTATCCCACTCCTTGCTAATAATTTCTGTAAGCCTTTTAGGTATAGGAAAAACGTCAGTACACACCGGCACCGCATAGTATCTATCCAGCCTACACAATTTCTCTGGAATTGCAACTGTGTTACAGTCATTCAGAGCAGCTAATACCTCCCCAAGCAATACACAGAGGTTCTCAAGCTTAAATTTAAAATTAGAAATCTCTGTATCAGGTTTCCCAGAGTCAGAGATGTCACCCACAGACTGAAGCTCTCCGTCCTCATGTTCTGCATACTGTGACGCAGTATCAGACATGGCTCTAAAAGCATTTGCGCGCTCTGTATCGCTCCTAACCCCAGAGCTATCGCGCTTGCCTCTTAATTCATGCAATCTAGATAATACCTCTGACAGGGTATTATTCATGATTGCAGCCATGTCCTGCAAGGTAATCGCTATGGGCGTCCCTGATGTAATTGGCGCCATATTAGCGTGCGTCCCCTGAGCGGGAGGCGAAGGGTCTGACACGTGGGGAGAGTTAGTCGGCATAACTTCCCCCTCATCAGAACCCTCTGGTGATAATTCTTTTATAGATAAAGACTGATCTTTACTGTTTAAGGTGAAATCAATACATTTAGTACACATTCTCCTATGGGGCTCCACCATGGCTTTCAAACATAATGAACAAGTAGGTTCCTCTGTGTCAGACATGTTTAAACAGACTAGCAATGAGACTAGCAAGCTTGGAAAACACTTTAAACAAGTTTACAAGCAATATAAAAAACGTTACTGCGCCTTTAAGAAACACAAATTTTCCCAAATTTTGAAATAACAGTGAAAAAATGCAGTTACACTAACAAAATTTTTACAGTGTATGTAATAAGTTAGCAGAGCATTGCACCCACTTGCAAATGGATGATTAACCCCTTAATACCAAAAACGGAATAACAAATGACAAAAACGTTTTTTAAACAGTCACAACAACTGCCACAGCTCTACTGTGGCTTTTTACCTCCCTCAATACGACTTTTGAAGCCTTTTGAGCCCTTCAGAGAAGTCCTGGATCATGCAGGAAGAAGCTGGATGTCTGTGTCTGTAATTTTTGCTGTGCAAAAAAAACGCCAAAATAGGCCCCTCCCACTCATATTACAACAGTGGGAAGCCTCAGGGAACTGTTTCTAGGCAAAATTCAAGCCAGCCATGTGGAAAAAACTAGGCCCCAATAAGTTTTATCACCAAATATATGTAAAAAACTATTAAACATGCCAGCAAACGTTTTAAAATACACTTTTATAAGAGTATGTATCTCTATTAATAAGCCTGATACCAGTCGCTATCACTGCATTTAAGGCTTTACTTACATTACTTCGGTATCAGCAGCATTTTCTAGCAAATTCCATCCCTAGAAAAATATTTTAACTGCACATACCTTATTGCAGGAAAACCTGCACGCTATTCCCCCTCTGAAGTTACCTCACACCTCAGAATATGTGAGAACAGCAAAGGATCTTAGTTACTTCTGCTAAGATCATAGAAAACACAGGCAGATTCTTCTTCTAAATACTGCCTGAGATAAACAGTACACTCCGGTACCATTTAAAAATAAACTTTTGATTGAAGAAATAAACTAAGTATAAAACACCACAGTCCTCTTACGACCTCCATCTTAGTTGAGAGTTGCAAGAGAATGACTGGATATGGCAGTGAGGGGAGGAGCTATATAGCAGCTCTGCTGTGGGTGATCCTCTTGCAACTTCCTGTTGGGAAGGAGAATATCCCACAAGTAATGGATGATCCGTGGACTGGATACACTTAACAAGAGAAATAATGGTATCTTTAGAAAGTCAATTTAATGGCGAGGGAAAAACGGTATGTAATATGTGTGGGTACATTAAATGAGTAAGAGGAAAATACAGCTAAACACAAACACAGCAGAAATTTAAAAATAGCCCTGGCCCTTAAGAGAAAGAAATTGAAAAATGGCCTTGTCCTTAAGGGGTTAAAGCTATTTAATCTGTTGCATCCAAAAGTAGCATTAGACATTTCTCTCAAGGTACAAAAACAGCAAAATGTATGCTTACCCGATAAATTTATTTCTCACACAGTGGTGAGAGCCCACGAGCCACCACGTGTGATTAAACGCTAGTCCATTAGGAGGAGGCAAAAACATCAAACATATCAGAGCTATTAAAAACACAACATAGAGCATACAATTTTAAACAACTTTCCAATATATTTCTATTATACATTTTGATTCATTCTCTTGGTATCCTTTATTGAAGGAGCAGCAAAGCACAAAAGGAGCTAGATGAACACAATTGTTAAGCTAATGACAACACACCACCAATCAGAAACTAGCTCCCAGCTCCTGAGTCTACCTAGGTATGCTTTTCAAAAAATTATACCAAAAGAACAAATTAGAAAACAGAAGTAATTTGGAAAGTTATTGTAAAATGATATGCTTTGTCATATCGAAATCATGAAAGAAAAAAATGGGTTTTATGTCCCTTTAACAACTCCCACTCTCCTGTACAACTCAGGTTATACATGTGGGCAAGATAAAGAAGTAAAACAGAGAAGCAGGAAAGAAATGCGAAATAGTATTGCAGCAAAATCTACAAAAAAAAATTAAAAAAAATGGGTGGGTGCCTTGGTGGTGGACTCTCACTATCATGAAAGAAATTAATTTATTAGGCAGGCATACATTTTGTTTTCTTTCATAAGACGGTGAGAGTTCATGAGCCATGACATGTGGGATGTCCAAGCAGTGATAAAATTTAGTAAAAGTATGAAGGGAAGACTAAGCAGCTGCTTTACAAGTTTGCTCAATGGAAGTTTGATTCCTGAAGGCCCAAGATGTGGTAACTGCTCTAGTGGAATGAGCAATAATGCACTTAGGGGGAGTCTTCCCCGCCCTCAAGTACTCCTTATAAATCATGGACTGAAGCCAAATGGCTAAGGAAACAGATAGCTTTTTGACCCTTGAGGTCCAGAAAAAACATAATTTATATAAGAACTTACCTGATAAATTCATTTCTTTCATATTAGCAAGAGTCCATGAGCTAGTGACGTATGGGATATACATTCCTACCAGGAGGGGCAAAGTTTCCCAAACCTCAAAATGCCTATAAATACACCCCTCACCACACCCACAAATCAGTTTAACGCATAGCCAAGAAGTGGGGTGATAAGAAAAAAGTGCGAAAGCATAAAAAAATAAGGAATTGGAATAATTGTGCTTTATACAAAAAAATCATAACCACCACAAAAAAGGGTGGGCCTCATGGACTCTTGCTAATATGAAAGAAATGAATTTATCAGGTAAGTTCTTACATAAATTATGTTTTCTTTCATGTAATTAGCAAGAGTCCATGAGCTAGTGACGTATGGGATAATGACTACCCAAGATGTGGATCTTCCACGCAAGAGTCACTAGAGAGGGAGGGATAAAATAAAGACAGCCAATTCCGCTGAAAATAATCCACACCCAAAATAAAGTTTAAATCTTATAATGAAAAAAACTGAAATTATAAGCAGAAGAATCAAACTGAAACAGCTGCCTGAAGTACTTTTCTACCAAAAACTGTTTCAGAAGAAGAAAACACATCAAAATGGTAGAATTTAGTAAAAGTATGCAAAGAAGACCAAATTGCTGCTTTGCAAATCTGATCAACCGAAGCTTCATTCCTAAACGCCCAGGAAGTAGAAACTGACCTTGTAGAATGAGCTGTAATCCTTTGAGGCGGAGTTTTACCCGACTCGACATAAGCATGATGAATTAAAGATTTCAACCAAGATGCCAAAGAAATGGCAGAGGCCTTCTGACCTTTCCTAGAACCGGAAAAGATAACAAATAGACTAGAAGTCTTTCGGAAATTCTTAGTAGCTTCAAAATAATATTTCAAAGCTCTAACTACATCCAAAGAATGCAACGATTTCTCCTTAGAATTCTTAGGATTAGGACATAATGAAGGAACCACAATTTCTCTACTAATGTTATTAGAATTCACAACCTTAGTTAAAAATTTAAAAGAAGTTCGCAACACCGCCTTATCCTGGTGAAAAATCAGAAAAGGAGACTCACAAGAAAGAGCAGATAATTCAGAAACTCTTCTGGCAGAAGAGATGGCCAAAAGGAACAAAACTTTCCAAGAAAGTAATTTAATGTCCAATGAATGCATAGGTTCAAACGGAGGAGCTTGAAGAGCCCCCAGAACCAAATTCAAACTCCAAGGAGGAGAAATTGACTTAATGACAGGTTTTATACGAACCAAAGCTTGTACAAAACAATGAATATCAGGAAGATTAGCAATCTTTCTGTGAAAAAGAACAGAAAGAGCAGAGATTTGTCCTTTCAAGGAACTTGCAGACAAACCTTTATCCAAACCATCCTGAAGAAACTGTAAAATTCTCGGAATTCTAAAAGAATGCCAGGAAAAATTATGAGAAAGACACCAAGAAATATAAGTCTTCCAGACTCTATAATATATCTCCCTAGATACGGATTTACGAGCCTGTAACATAGTATTAATCACAGAGTCAGAGAAACCTCTTTGACTAAGAATCAAGCGTTCAATCTCCATACCTTTAAATTTAAGGATTTGAGATCCTGATGGAAAAAAGGACCTTGCGACAGAAGGTCTGGTCTTAACGGAATAGTCCACGGTTGGCAAGAGGCCATCCGGACAAGATCCGCATACCAAAACCTGTGAGGCCATGCTGGAGCTACCAGCAGAACAAACGAGCATTCCTTCAGAATCTTGGAGATTACTCTTGGAAGAAGAACTAGAGGCGGAAAGATATAGGCAGGATGATACTTCCAAGGAAGTGACAATGCATCCACTGCTTCCGCTTGAGGATCCCTGGATCTGGACAGATACCTGGGAAGTTTCTTGTTTAGATGAGAGGCCATCAGATCTATTTCTGGAAGTCCCCACATTTGAACAATCTGAAGAAATACCTCTGGGTGAAGAGACCATTCGCCCGGATGTAACGTTTGGCGACTGAGATAATCCGCTTCCCAATTGTCTATACCTGGGATATGAACCGCAGAAACTAGACAGGAGCTGGATTCCGCCCATAACAGAATTCGAGATACTTCTTTCATAGCCAGAGGACTGTGAGTCCCTCCTTGATGATTGATGTATGCCACAGTTGTGACATTGTCTGTCTGAAAACAAATGAACGATTCTCTCTTCAGAAGAGGCCAAAACTGAAGAGCTCTGAAAATTGCACGGAGTTCCAAAATATTGATCGGTAATCTCACCTCCTGAGATTCCCAAACCCCTTGTGCTGTCAGAGACCCCCACACAGCTCCCCAACCTGTAAGACTTGCATCTGTTGAAATTACAGTCCAGGTCGGAAGAACAAAAGAAGCCCCCTGAACTAAACGATGGTGATCTGTCCACCACGTCAGAGAGTGTCGTAAATCGGTTTTAAAGATATTAATTGAGATATCTTTGTGTAATCCCTGCACCACTGGTTCAGCAGAGCTGAAGAGGTCGCATGTGAAAATGAGCAAAGAAGGTCGCATGTGAAAACGAGCAAAGGGGATCGCGTCCGATGCAGCAGTCATAAGACCTAGAATTTCCATGCATAAGGCTACCGAAGGGAATGATTGTGACTGAAGGTTTCGACAAGCTGATATCAATTTCAGACGTCTCTTGTGTGTCAAAGACAGAGTCATGGACACTGAATCTATCTGGAAACCTAAAAAGGTTACCTTTGTCTGAGGAATCAATGAACTTTTTGGTAAATTGATCCTCCAACCATGATCTTGAAGAAACAACACAAGTCGATTCATATGAGATTCTGCTAAATGTGAAGACTGAGCAAGTACCAAGATATCGTCCAAATAAGGAAATACCACAATACCCTGTTCTCTGATTACAGACAGAAGGGCACCGAGAACCTTTGTAAAAATTCTTGGAGCTGTTGCTAGGCCAAACGGCAGAGCCACAAACTGGTAATGCTTGTCTAGGAAAGAGAATCTCAGAAACTGATAGTGATCTGGATGAATCGGAATATGCAGATATGCATCCTGTAAATCTATTGTGGACATATAATGCCCTTGCTGAACAAAAGGCAGGATAGTCCTTACAGTTACCATTTTGAATGTTGGTATCCTTATATAACGATTCAATATTTTTAGATCCAGAACTGGTCTGAAGGAATTCTCCTTCTTTGGTACAATGAAGAGATTTGAATAAAACCCCAGCCCCTGTTCCAGAACTGGAACTGGCATAATTACTCCAGCCAACTCTAGATCTGAAACACATTTCAGAAATGCTCGAGCCTTCGCTGGGTTTACTGGGACACGGGAAAGAAAAAATCTCTTTGCAGGAGGCCTTATCTTGAAGCCAATTCTGTACCCTTCTGAAACAATGTTCTGAATCCAAAGATTGTGAATGGAATTGATCCAAATTTCTTTGAAAAAACGTAATCTGCCCCCTACCAGCTGAGCTGGAATGAGGGCCGCACCTTCATGTGGACTTAGGAGCTGGCTTTGGTTTTCTAAAAGGCTTGGATTTATTCCAGACTGGAGATGGTTTCCAAACTGATACCGCTCCTGAGGATGAAGAATCAGGCTTTTGTTCCTTATTGTGACGAAAGGAACGGAAACGATTATTAGACCTAAATTTACCTTTAGATTTTTTATCCTGTGGTAAAAAAGTTCCTTTCCCTCCAGTAACAGTTGAGATAATAGAATCCAACTGAGAACCAAATAATTTATTACCCTGGAAAGAAAGGGAAAGCAAAGTAGACTTAGAAGACATATCAGCATTCCAAGTTTTAAGCCATAAAGCTCTTCTAGCTAAAATAGCTAGAGACATATACCTGACATCAACTCTAATGATATCAAAGATGGCATCACAAATAAAATTATTAGCATGTTGAAGAAGATTAATAATACCGCTCCTGAGGATGAAGAATCAGGCTTTTGTTCCTTATTGTGAAGAAAGGAACGAAAACGATTATTAGACCTAAATTTACCTTTAGATTTTTTATCCTGTGGTAAAAAAGTTCCTTTCCCTCCAGTAACAGTTGAGATAATAGAATCCAACTGAGAACCAAATAATTTATTACCCTGGAAAGAAAGGGAAAGCAAAGTAGACTTAGAAGACATATCAGCATTCCAAGTTTTAAGCCATAAATCTCTTCTAGCTAAAATAGCTAGAGACATATACCTGACATCAACTCTAATGATATCAAAGATGGCATCACAAATAAAATTATTAGCATGTTGAAGAAGATTAATAATGCTATGAGAATTGTGATCTGTTACTTGTTGCGCTAAAGCTTCTAACCAAAAAGTTGAAGCTGCAGCAACATCCGCTAAAGATATAGCAGGTCTAAGAAGATTACCTGAACACAAGTAAGCTTTTCTTAGAAAGGATTCAATTTTCCTATCTAAAGGATCCTTAAAGGAAGTACTATCTGCCGTAGGAATAGTAGTACGCTTAGCAAGAGTAGAGACAGCCCCATCAACCTTAGGGATTTTGTCCCAAAACTCTAATCTGTCAGATGGCACAGGATATAATTGCTTAAAACGTTTAGAAGGAGTAAATTAATTACCCAAATTATTCCATTCCCTGGAAATTACTTCAGAAATAGCATCAGGGACAGGAAAAACGTCTGGAATAACTACAGGAGATTTAAAAACCTTATTTAAACGTTTAGATTTAGTATCAAGAGGACCAGAATCCTCTATTTCTAATGCAATTAAGACTTCTTCACTCAGTGTCAACGTGGGACATCTTGCAATATGTAATAGAAAAAACAACATATAAAGCAAAATTGATCAAATTCCTTAAATGACAGTTTCAGGAATGGGAAAAAATGCCAGTGAACAAGCTTCTAGCAACCAGAAGCAATAAATAATGAGACTTAAATAATGTGGAGACAATAGTGACGCCCATATTATTTTAGCGCCAAAAAAGACGCCCACATTATTTGGCGCCTAAATGCTTTTGGCGCCAAAAATGACGCCACATCCGGAATGCCAACACTTTTGGCGCAAAAAAACGTCAAAAATGACGCAACTTCCGGCGACACGTATGACGCCGGAAACAGAAAAAAAAAATTGCGCCAAAAAAGTCTGCGCCAAGAATGACGCAATAAAATGAAGCATTTTCAGCCCCCGCGAGCCTAACAGCCCACAGGGAAAAAGTCAAATTTTAAGGTAAGAAAAAATTGATTTATTCATATGCATTATCCCAAATATGAAACTGACTGTCTGAAATAAGGAACGTTGAACATCCTGAGTCAAGGCAAATAAATGTTTGAATACATATATTTAGAACTTTATAAAAAAGTGCCCAACCATAGCTTAGAGTGTCACACAAAATAAGACTTACTTACCCCAGGACACTCATCTACATGTAGTAGAAAGCCAAACCAGTACTGAAACGAAAATCAGTAGAGGTAATGGTATATATAAGAGTATATCGTCGATCTGAAAAGGGAGGTAAGAAATGAATCTCTACGACCGATAACAGAGAACCTATGAAATAGACCCCGTAGAAGGAGATCATTGAATTCAAATAGGCAATACTCTCCTCACATCCCTCTGACAATCACTGCACGCTGAGAGGAAAACCGGGCTCCAACCTGCTGCGGAGCGCATATCAACGTAGAATCTAGCACAAACTTACTTCACCACCTCCATAGGAGGCAAAGTTTGTAAAACTGATTTGTGGGTGTGGTGAGGGGTGTATTTATAGGCATTTTGAGGTTTGGGAAACTTTGCCCCTCCTGGTAGGAATGTATATCCCATACGTCACTAGCTCATGGACTCTTGCTAATTACATGAAAGAAATTAATAAACAAAGAGGAGGAATGTCTAAAATCCTTTCAGCAGCAAGGTAAAATTTTAAAGCTCTGACAATATCTATATTGTGAAAAAGTCGCTCTTTAGATTTATTGAAAGCTGGACATAATGATGGAACTACAATTTCCTGATTAATGGTATTGGCAGATATTACCTCAGGAAGAAAAGAGTAGATAATTCTCAGATCCGCCTTATCCTGATGAAAAATCAGGTAAGGAGGACAAAAGGATAAAGCTGAAATTTCAAACACTCTCCAGGCTGAAGAGATGGCCAAGAGAAACAGAACCTTCCAAGACAACAATTGAATGTCAAGATCTTGCATAGACTCAAAAAGAGGATTCTTAAAACAAAGTTAAAATTCCATGGTGGAGTAGCTGGTTTAATAATGTGTCTGATTATGATTTGCCTGAATGTCAGGGAGCTTAGTGATTTTCTTGTGATATGACAGACATTGTAGACACCTACAGATGTAATAGTCCACTTAAGTGTCATTATTTTAAATTTGAACAGCATTTAAACTTCATTGGTGCTGACTTTCATGACCATCATTGCTAATCATTTGATAGTCCAAAAGTGACATAACAAGAGGTTATGTCTAAGTGTCAAACGTGAGACAATTGATGGTCATGTTAGATGGTAGCGATAAAGAGGAATGTACTACATTATTACATAAATTAATTAAAACATATTGTATGGCCAGAATAAATTACATCCATGTTCTATATATGAATTAATGTTTTCATAAGTTAAATTATGATTATCGTAATGAATAATAATAAAAAATAATCCTTGGAGTTCTTTTTGAGACCTAACCTGATACTTTATATCTCCTGTTAAGTGCTAATAAGATCAGAACAAATTATTTTGTTTTGGGAAAATAATTCAACATTTAAAATTCAAAGTATCGTTAACAATGGAGTGTTAAATATATGTAAAAATGTATATATTGCTATTTTCATTTGTCTTTTATTCTTTTTTTAATTTGCCACAGTTCAAGAACATAGACGCTCATTCCGTGTATAGAGTATGATACCTGTCAGTAAAAAGTGGAAGGATGACAGGGTTAATCAGAGGTTAAGTTTTTAACCAATCATGATGATTTTATATGTTTAAATGCGGCTGTAAGGACAGTACTACGATTACGGCTGACTAGCTGAAACGCGTCAGTAGGGTCCTGGATTTCCCTCCCAACCTTTGGATGGTGAATTTAATACTATTTTAAGCTTGTTGTCTTCAATAAAGAACGTTTAAACTTTCCGGAGGTGCTTTTTCTTCTTGAGTATAACGTTTCCTGTGGATATGCAGTGTGAGCACTCTGGCATTAACTTACCCCGAATCCTGTAGCCGCCACTCCCACTATCACACACAGTAGCGTCCCAGTGACGTCACACGCCGAAGGAAGAGGCGGGCCGAGGGGAGCGAAGGAAGCCGACGGTCTTGGTGTTTTGCAGTAAAGCAGGACCTCATGGAGAGCGAGTAAGCAGCGGGATACCCAAGGCTAAAAGGCTTGAGGTTTTCCATACAGAAGTCGGTGACCGTGAGTAACAAGAGCCCCCATTTGAGGCCCATGCCAAAGATGGAGAGCAAATAAAATAGGGATCCGTTTTTTAGTGGGAGTGTGCGTGAGTGAACTATTTTGGCTTCAAGACATTCTGTAGAGGTCCCACAAAAAATCTGGCAAAAAGAATTGCATCTGAAGCTGCTACCATGAGGCGCACCACTTCAATGCATTGCGCCACCGAAGGAAGAAAATGGAGTTGTAGAAGGGCAAACAACTTTTGCAAGAATTTTTATGGCTTAAAAAAATAGATAATCCCTTTATTACCCATTCCCTAGTTTTGCATAACCAACACAGTTATATAAATACACTTTTTAAACCTCTGTGATTATCTTGTATCTAAGCCTCTGCAAACTGCCCCCTTATTTCAGTTCTTTTGACAGACATCCATTTTAGCCCATCAGAGCTGGCTCACCTGAACTCCACGTGCATGAGCAGTGTTATCTATGACACACATGAACTAACACCCTCTAGTTTTGAAAAACTGTCAAAATGCCCTGAGAGAAGAGGCGGCCTTCAAGGGCTTAGAGATTAGCATATGAACCTCCTAGGTTTAGCTTTTAACTAAGAATACTAAGAGAACAAAGCAAAATTGGTGATAAAAGTACATTGGAAAATGTTAAATTACATTCTCTATCTGAATCATGAAAGTTTATTTTGGACTAGACTATCCCTTTAAGTCTGAGTTTCTCTGTCAGAGACAGCCTCATTGACACTAAATCTATTATAGAACCCAGAAACGACACCTTGGCCATATGGGTTAAAGAGCTCTTTGAAAGGTTGATTTTCCAATTGTGATTGCAAGAAAATAAAGAACATTTTGTGTATGGTTCCTCACCTATTGGTGGTGGTGGGGCTGTTCCTGAATGTTATCCAAGTATGGAGCCTCAGAAATCCCTTAAGCTATTACTTCAGACAATAGTGCTCCAACAACTTTTGCCAAAGGTAAGTGCCAGAAACTGATGATGCCTGTTTAGTAAGGCAAATCTAAGGAATTTGACATGATCCCTGTGAAAATAGATATGAATATAGGCATATTTTGAATAGATAGTAGGCATAAATTGCCCCTCCTACACTAAAGGAAGTATAGTTCGAATTGTCTTAATTTTGAAAGCTTGGGGGCCAAACCTTCATTCTTACTTGGAGGCGTGAGTGGATTTCTTGGATTGTTCGCACCAGGAAGAAGCTGGGCTTTAATAAGATTTTAGATGAGGCTGCCCTCTGAGTAGATATGGAAGTCTTTTCAGTCTTAAGTTCGCTGAATGATTTCACTCATTTCATCAGACTAACTCTGCATTTAGTCTTTTTATCTTGTGGCAGTCTTACCTCCAGTGACCGTAGCAATAATTTCAGCTATTTCTAGACCAAATAAAATCTTCCCTTGAAAGGGAAAAGATAAGAGTCTGCTTTTAAAAACCATGTTTGCACACCATGACTTGAGCCATAATATCTTCTAGCCAAAACAGTCATAGCAACACTTTTTGCATAAATACGAGACATTTCTATATATGAATCACAAATAAAGCTGTTTGAAGTCCTGACCATTTTCAAGCGATCCTGAATTCCTTGCAGTAGCTGCTGCCATGCGAGCTACACTGACAGCCGGTCTAAACATAAAGCCCACCAGCTGGAAGAATCTTCTGTGAAAGCATTCTAGCTTTCTATACATCGTATACTCCTCTAAAGGAATTGTAGTCCGTCTGTAAAGAGTGGATATTGCTCCATCCACCTTTGCAATGGTTTCCCATACCTGCAATTAAGCAGAGGTGAGTGGAAACATGTATTTAAACTTGGTAATGGGAACAAAGAATCCTAGATTTGTTCCATTCCATTGTAATCAACACAGAAACAGTCAGTTACAGGGAAAGTAGACGGTTGCTTACGAACTGTCTTGAAAAATAAAAATGTATAAATCTTTTTTTTACTGTTTGCTTGCTTGTAGTTGTAGGATCCTCTAATTCCAAAGCCAGTAAAACTTCTTGAATTACAACGTGTATATGCTCAAGCCTTAAATTAAAGGACACATCTGCCACGTCTTCAGGATAAGGCTCCTATGATTCTGAGAAATCTTTTTTAGAGGAGGAAATTTGATTCCAACGTATTCCTTCTCTTCAGGATACTTAGACAGGCTGCTCCTGATAAATGTCCCCTTGCAAGAGTCTGTGTTTAACTGCTGGAGGCATGACCACCATCAACTAAGTAATCTGTCGAAATATCCTCTAAATTTAAAGAATATAACTCCTTTGGGAAAGGTCATTATGGACAGTTAACCCATGGCCACTCTGATTTAGGGGCAGCGCTGCAGGACCCTGTCCAGGATTAGATATAGACTCAGAGCATGGGGTGCATAGTTGAGCAGAGGAACATACTAAAACATCCTTGTATAACAGTGAAGGGTTTAAATTATCCTTAGATTGCCCTTCCAGGGTGTCAGCATATTTTCCAGAGATATGAGCTGTACCAGTTTGCTCCATATTAGTAAGTAGAGGATAGAAAGGGTGAAAGCAAGTATCTATGGGTAGACCCGGAGCACACAGAATGAGGCACACAAAGGTTTTAACCCCAAATTGGGAACATAAAGACAGCAGTGGCACAAAGTGATCCTAAAGCCCTTGTGTGCATTTTCATAAAAAAAAAGTGTTCTCTTTAAGAACAAAAATTATCTTAAAAATTTATTTAACATAAAAATGCTGCTGTAAGTTATATCGGGTTAATGCACTAGAATGTGTTAAAGGAACATTGTGCTCTATAATTTTCACCCCTTTATTGTATTCCCAATAGTTCATTTTACCTACTGGAGTGTATTTGTTTGCTAACAGTTACTTTACCTTTATTTGTTATTTGAAATAGGTACTTTTTCCTGTTGGGGTAATAAATGTTTTCTCTGTAGAAAAGATATGTTATTAGGAGAGAATAGCACTGCTTGGTGGGTATGAGGCAGATATTTTGTATGTGAAATAGCAGGCTGTACTTATTCAACCCCAAAGCCTCCTCAGGACCTTTTTAGCGGGTGCCCCACCTGGCTAAAATTTTAGCCAATATTAAGCTAAAATTAGCTTATCTTAAAAATGTTCAATTTGTATTGCACACATTTTTAAATTATGCAATTAATTTGTGCTTTGGATAGCAGAAAATGATATACTATTAGAAAATATTACACTACCTCCACCCAGCTAGCAAAATGTTCTGTGGAGAAAAATTATTATTTCAATAACTAACAAATACTTGCAGGCTCAGTCCATGGTTTTAATGTAAAACACAAAACAAAACAGCTATTTCAAATACAGAAATAAGCATGAAGGAACACATCAAGGGGAAACCATTTTTACAGCGGTATCCCTTTAAGCTCTAAGATTGAATGAGCTTATACCTACAAAGTTCTTGGAGACGGAAAGGCTGCTGTAAAGATGGCCACTAGTTTCTAGGTGAAGATGCAGGAAGTGTTCCAATGCCAAACAGTTAACCCCAGCTGTCCCAAAGAAGATTAATGAAGTATGGTCTGATTTTTGCTAATTTAATGCCAAATTCTAATCTGAAATGCAAAGGAAACTGTGGCTGACAGGACTGGTACGCCAGTGTGTGCACTTACCAAACTCTGTAAATTTACAAAGAGACAGTTTATCAAGAGACAGTTTTTACAAAGTGTTGTTGAAGTTATTTGGTGTATATGTCTATGTCTCCAAGCTATGCATGTACATGTCTATACGAATAGCATGCGGGCTAAAAAAGTGCAATGTACTTACCTGTCAGCACCTTCGTCTACCTCACCGCAGCTGTATAAGACAGGTTCCAGTAGATGGGCCCATGCAAGGCAGTGGAAGCACAGTGCCAAAGATCTGGTATTTTGCAAGAAGCAGCACACTGTAGACCAGGGGATTGGTGGACAAGTCCATATTTCACCTGGGAGGCTGACGGAATCTCCACACTGGGAGAAGATAATCACTGCCTGGCTGAACTTATGCCTTCCCCTCAGAGGGAATATGGGTCTCAGATTGGTTAGAGAACACATCTCACTGATGAGTAGATCAGCACTTCTGATTTAATCTCACTCCTTGCGAGGCAAAAAAATGACTGTGCTGTAAAGGGCAGTGGGAGGGATTAAAAGCTCTCATATGTTTGGCTGTTTTTGACTCCTCCTAGTGGACTGTAATTTAAGCCCATATGTATTGGCTCATTATGTTTCTGGGGCATGCCACTGTCCACCAATAGATCTATGGGAGTTGTGCTTATCAGCCAGTGAGCATTTTGTCCCTAGGAATGGGTTCTGCAAAAAACATGACCTCTGTGTTGGCTTCAAATATAATTTACTATAATTTAAATGTATTTTTTTTAATGCAAATATATATACATTTATTAATAATGTCCTTGCCTATGCACCATATAATTTAGTTGGAGTTGTACCTGCAGACATAGTGGTCACTTCTCTTGCTCTCAGACGGCTTATTTCACTGCTGCTATATCGCACAGGTGTCTCTTCATGTTCTGCTGACTTAGCAGGCAGGAACTGTTTCATGCCCTTCCACCAGCCTTTATATAAAATAGAAACAAACAAGTCAGATCACTGAGTTAGATCTCAGATAAAATGACCATTGATATTCAGAAAAGCTTTTAAAGGGATTTTTTGCCCTTTAAAAGTACATCAAATTCAAAATAAAAAGCTTTTTTTTAAATTTTAAAGGACATGAAACCCACATTTTTTTCTTTTATAAGTCAAATAGAGCATATTAAAAAAAAAAACTTTCAAATTTACTTCCGTTTTCAATTTTGCTTCATTCTATTGATATCCTTTGTTGAGGGAGCAGCAGTGCACTTGGGGGCTGGCTGAACATATCAGGTAAGCCAATGACATGGGAGATATGTGCAGCTACCAATCAGAAGCTAGCTTCCAGTAGTGCATTGGTCTTTCTTAACCTACCTAAGTATTCTTTTTAACAAAGGAAATTAGATAAACATTAAATTGGAAAGTGGTTTAAAATTGCATTCTCTACTGAATCATGAGAATTAAATTCTGAATTTACTGTCCCTTTCTTCACATTCTGAACGTCGGCCTATGAAGCAGGAGATGATTACCAGTGAGTTAATATCAAGCCATCATACAGGCCAAACCTGTAGGAAACCACAACCGTTTGAAGGGGCAGTAAAGTCAAAATTACATTTTCCTGATTCAGATATAGCAATGTAACTTTGAAACAACTTTTCAATTTAAAGATGATCTAATTTGCTTTGTTCTTTTGGTATCAGAAGAACAGCATAACTAGGTAGGCTCAGAAGCAGCAATGCATTATTGGGAGATAGCTGCTGATTGGTGCCTGCACATATATGCCTCCCCATTTGTTCAGCTAGCTCACAGAACTGCATTACTGCTCCTTCAGCATATGTGTTGTAAAGCAAAATGTGACAGTAAGTAAAATAAAAAAATAATTCCAAATAAAAATATTTTTTTATTTTTATGTCATTTAGAGCATTTATTTGAAGAAAATGACAACTGGTCAAAATAACAAAAGATGCAGTGTTTTCAGACCTCAAATAATGCAAAGAAAACAAGTTCATATTCTTTTTAAACATAATATTAATGTTTTAACTTAGCTAGAGTTCAGAAATCAATATTTGGTGGAATAACCCTGATTTTCTTTCACATTGCTGTTGGGTGACTTTCTGCCACTCCTGGTATAAAGGAGTTTCGAGCAGCCCGGCTTTGTTTTATAATTTGTGACCATCCATTTTCCTCTTGATCACATTTAAGAGGTTTTCAGTGGGATTCAGGTCTAGAGATTTGGCTGGCTATGACAGGGTCTTGATCTGGTGGTTTCTCCATCTACACCTTTATTGACCTGGCTGTGTGGCATAAAGCATTGTCCTGTTTGGGAAAACAATTCTCAGAGTTGGGAAACATTGTGAGAGCAGAAGGAAACAATTTTCGCTTTCCTGATAAATTAATTTCTTTCAAAGTGGTTAGAGTCCACAATCCATTACTCCTGGGCATTACTCTTCCCTACCACTAGGAGGAGGCAAAGATTCCCAAATCATAAGCGCTCTATAAACCCCTCCCACCTTAGAGCTACTTGAGTCTATTGTATAGCCAAGCAAAATGAGGTAGGAAATTAAACAAAAGCAAAAAAAAAAAAAGCAGCAGGGGGGAAAAAAATCACCAGAAAAATTTAGGGTGGGGTCTCGTGGACTCTCACCACCACAAAAGAAACAAACTTTGTCAGGTAAGCATAAATATTTTTTTCTTTCATACAGGTGGTGCGAGTCCATGATCCATTACTCCTGGGAACAAATACCCAAGCTGTGGAGTCCACGAGTAATGAGACACAAAGGGTGGGATTTCTCTGAAAAACTAAAGCCACAACCCCAAAAGAATTACAAAAAGGGCATTTTTTAATGCACTTAAAACTAACCAATAGGCAAAAATAAATCAAGCTGAGACAACTACCTGAAGGACTTTCATACCAAAGGATGCCTCAGAAGAAGCAAAAATATAAAAATGGTAGAATTTACTAAAAGTATGCAAAGAAGACCAAGTAAGCCTTTTGAATCAAAAGTTTCAACCAAGAGGCCAAAGAAACAGCAGAAACATTCTGTCCTTTCCTAGAACCAGAAAAGTTAAACTAGAATTTTGTCTGAAATCCTTAGTAGCATCAATATACAGCTCTAACAACATCCAAATTATGCATTCTTAGGATTAGGACACAAAGAAGGGACAACAATTTCCCGACTGATATTTTCTGAGGACACAACTTTAGGCAAAAAAAAAATAAAAATCTAATTTTGTCCTTAAAACACTAAACCCACATTTTTTCTTTAGTAATTCAGATAGAGCATGACATTTTAAGCAACTTTCTAATTTACTCCTATTATCAATTACCATTTTTGGTAAACAACCTGGGTTATTCTTGCTGATTGGTGGATATATTCATCCACCAATAAAAAAGTACTGTCCAGAGCTCTGAACCAAAAAAAGCTTAGATGCCGTTTTCAAATAAAGATAGCAAGAGAACAAAGAAAAAAACATAATTTATGCTTACCTGATAAATTTATTTCTCTTGTAGTGTAGTCAGTCCACGGGTCATCCATTACTTATGGAATATATCTCTTCCTAACAGGAAGCTGCAAGAGGATCACCCAGCAGAGCTGCTATATAGCTCCTCCCCTCACATGTCATATTCAGTCATTCGACAAAAGCAGACGAGAAAGGAGAAACCATAGGGTGCAGTGGTGACTGGAGTTTAATTAAAATTTAGGTCTGCCTTAAAGACAGGGCGGGCCGTGGACTGACTACACTACAAGAGAAATAAATTTATCAGGTAAGCATAAATTATGTTTTCTCTTGTTAAGTGTAGTCAGTCCACGGGTCATCCATTACTTATGGAATACCAATACCAAAGCTAAAGTACACGGATGAAGGGAGGGACAAGGCAGGAACATTAAACAGAAGGAACCACTGCCTGAAGTACCTTTCTCCCAAAAATAGCCTCCGAAGAAGCAAAAGTGTCAAATTTGTAAAATTTTGAAAAGGTGTGAAGCGAAGACCAAGTCGCAGCCTTGCAAATCTGTTCAACAGAGGCCTCATTTTTAAAGGCCCAGGTGGAAGCCCCAGCTCTAGTAGAATGAGCTGTAATCCTTTCAGGAGGCTTCTGTCCAGCAGTCTCATAGGCTAAACGTATTATGCTACAAAGCCAAAAAGAGAGAGAGGTAGCCGAAGCCTTTTGACCTCTTCTCTGTCCAGAGTAAACGACAAACAGGGAAGAAGTTTGACGAAAATCTTTAGTTGCCTGCAAATAGAACTTCAGGGCACGGACTACGTCCAAATTATGCAAAAGTCGTTCCTTCTTTGAAGAAGGGTTAGGACACAGTGATGGAACAACAATCTCTTGATTGATATTCCTGTTAGTAACTACCTTAGGTAAGAACCCAGGTTTAGTACGCAGAACTACCTTGTCTGAATGAAAAATCAGATAAGGAGAATCACAATGTAAGGCAGATAACTCAGAGACTCTTCGAGCCGAGGAAATAGCCATCAAAAACAAAACCTTCCAGGATAACAGCTTGATATCAATGGAATGAAGGGGTTCAAATGGAACGCCTTGAAGAACATTAAGAACTAAGTTTAAGCTCCACGGCGGAGCAACAGTCTTAAACACAGGCTTAATCCTAGTTAAAGCCTGAACGTCTGGAACTTCAGCCAGACGTTTGTGTAGAAGAATAGAAAGAGCAGAAAACTGTCCCTTTAACGAACTAGCAGATAAGCCTTTTTCTAAACCCTCTTGAAGAAAGGACAATATCCTAGGAATCCTAACCTTACTCCATGAGTAACTCTTGGATTCGCACCAATATAAATATTTACGCCATATCTTATGGTAAATTTTTCTGGTAACAGGCTTCCTAGCCTGTATTAAGGTATCAATAACCGACTCCGAGAAGCCACGCTTTGATAGAATCAAGCGTTCAATCTCCATGCAGTCAGCCTCAGAGAAATTAGATTTGGATGTTTGAAAGGACCCTGAATTAGAAGGTCCTGTCTCAGAGGTAGAGACCACGGTGGACAGGACGACATGTCCACTAGGTCTGCATACCAGGTCCTGCGTGGCCACGCAGGCGCTATCAGAATCACCGAAGCTCTCTCCTGTTTGATCTTGGCAATCAAACGAGGAAGCATCGGGAATGGTGGAAACACATAAGCCATGTTGAAGACCCAAGGGGCTGTCAGAGCATCTATCAGCACCGCTCCCGGGTCCCTGGACCTGGATCCGTAACAAGGAAGCTTGGCGTTCTGGCGAGACGCCATGAGATCCAGATCTGGTTTGCCCCAACGAAGAATCAGTTGAGCAAAGACCTCCGGGTGAAGTTCCCACTCTCCCAGATGAAAAGTCTGGCGACTTAGAAAATCCGCCTCCCAGTTCTCTACGCCTGGGATGTAAATCGCTGACAGGTGGCAAGAGTGAGACTCTGCCCAGCGAATTATCTTTGAGACTTCCAACATCGCTAGGGAACTTCTGGTTTCCCCTTGATGGTTGATGTAAGCCACAGTCGTGATGTTGTCCGACTGAAATCTGATGAACCTCAGAGTTGCTAACTGAGGCCAAGCTAGGAAAGCATTGAATATTGCTCTTAATTCCAGAATATTTATTGGGAGGAGTTTCTCCTCCTGAGTCCATAATCCCTGAGCTTTCAGGGAGTTCCAGACTGCGCCCCAGCCTAGAAGGCTGGCGTCTGTTGTTACAATCGTCCAATCTGGCCTGCGAAAGGTCATCCCCTTGGACAGATGTGGCCGAGAGAGCCACCATAGAAGAGAATATCTGGTCTCTTGATCCAGACTTAGTAGGGGGGACAAATCTGAGTAATTCCACGTTCCACTGACTTAGCATGCACAATTGCAGCGGTCTGAGATGCAGGCGCGCAAATGGTACTATGTCCATTGCCGCTACCATTAAGCCGATTACTTCCATGCACTGAGCTACTGACGGGTGTGGAATGGAGTGAAGGACACGGCAAGCATTTAGAAGTTTTGATAACCTGGCCTCTGTCAGGTAAATTTTCATCTCTACAGAATCTATAAGAGTCCCTAGAAAGGGAACTCTTGTAAGTGGTAATAGAGAACTCTTTTCCACGTTCACCTTCCACCCATGCGACCTCAGAAATGCCAGAACTATCTCTGTATGAGACTTGGCAGTTTGAAAACTTGACGCTTGTATCAGAATGTCGTCTAGGTACGGAGTCACCACTATGCCTCGCGGTCTTAGTACCGCCAGAAGTGAGCCCAGAACTTTTGTAAAGATTCTTGGAGCCGTAGCTAATCCGAAGGGAAGAGCTACAAACTGGTAATGCCTGTCTAGGAAAGCAAATCTTAGGTACCGATAATGATCCTTGTGAATCGGTATGTGAAGGTAGGCATCCTTTAAATCCACTGTGGTCATGTACTGACCCTCTTGGATCATGGGAAGGATGGTTCGAATAGTTTCCATTTTGAATGATGGAACTCTTAGAAATTTGTTTAGGATTTTTAAGTCCAAGATTGGTCTGAAGGTTCCCTCTTTCTTGGGAACCACAAATAGATTTGAATAGAATCCCTGCCCGTGTTCCGTCCGCGGAACTGGGTGGATCACCCCCATTAGTAAAAGGTCTTGTACACAGCGTAGAAACGCCTCTTTCTTTATTTGGTTTGCTGATAACCTTGAAAGATGAAATCTCCCTCGTGGAGGAGAAGTTTTGAAGTCCAGAAGATATCCCTGAGATATGATCTCCAACGCCCAGGGATCCTGGACATCTCTTGCCCAAGCCTGGGCGAAGAGAGAAAGTCTGCCCCCCACTAGATCCGTTTCCGGATAGGGGGCCCTCTCTTCATGCTGTCTTGGGGGCAGCAGCAGGTTTCTTGGCCTGCTTGCCCTTGTTCCAGGACTGGTTAACTTTCCAGCCCTGCCTGTAACGAGCAACAGCTCCTTCCTGTTTTGGAGCGGAGGAAGTTGATGCTGCTCCAGCCTTGAAGTTACGAAAGGCACGAAAATTAGACTGTTTGGCCTTTGATTTGGCCCTGTCCTGAGGTAGAGCATGGCCCTTACCTCCTGTAATGTCAGCTATAATTTCTTTCAAGCTGGGCCCGAATAAGGTCTGCCCTTTGAAAGGAATATTAAGCAATTTAGATTTAGAAGTCACGTCAGCTGACCAGGATTTAAGCCATAGCGCTCTGCGCGCTTGGATGGCGAATCTGGAGTTCTTAGCCGTAAGTTTGGTTAAATGTACGACGGCATCAGAAACAAATGCTTAAGTGCTTTAAGCTTGTTCATAATTTCATCCAATGGAGCTGTGCGAATGGCCTCTTCCAGAGACTCAAACCAGAATGCCGCCGCAGCAGTGACAGGCGCAATGCATGCAAGGGGCTGTAAGATAAAACCTGGTTGAACAAACATTTTCTTAAGGTAACCCTCTAATTTCTTATCCATTGGATCTGAAAAGGCACAACTATCCTCCACCGGGATAGTGGTACGCTTAGCTAAAGTAGAAACTGCTCCCTCCACCTTAGGGACCGTCTGCCATAAGTCTCGTGTGGTGGCGTCTATAGGAAACATTTTCCTAAATATGGGAGGAGGGGAAAAGGGCACACCAGGTCTATCCCACTCCTTGCTAATAATCTCTGTAAGCCTTTTAGGTATAGGAAACACGTCAGTACACACCGGTACCCGCATAGTATCTATCCAACCTACATAATTTTTCTGGAATTGCAACCGTGTTACAATCATTCAGAGCCGCTAATACCTCCCCTAGCAATATGCGGAGGTTCTCAAGCTTAAATTTAAAATTAGAAATCTCTGAATCCAATCTCCCTGGATCAGATCCGTCACCCACAGAATGAAGCTCTCCGTCTTCACGTTCTGCAAACTGTGACGCAGTATCTGACATGGCTCTCACCTCATCCGCGCGCTCTGTCCTTAACCCAGAGCTATCGCGCTTGCCTCTTAATTCTGGCAATTTAGATAATACTTCTGTCATAACAGTAGCCATGTCTTGCAAAGTGATTTGTAAGGGCCTCCCTGATGTACTTGGCGCCACAAAATCACGCACCTCCTGAGCGGGAGGCGAAGGTACTGACACGTGAGGAGAGTTAGTCGTCATAACTTCCCCCTCGTTGTCTGGTGATAATTTCTTTACATGTAAAGATTGACTTTTATTTAAAGTAGCATCAATACATAGTGAACAAAGAGATTCATCTGTGTCAGACATGTTTAAACAGACTAGCAATGAGACTAGCAAGCTTGGAAATACTTTTCTAAATAAATTTACAAGCAATATAAAAAATGCTACTGTGCCTTTAAGAAGCACAAAAAGCTGTCACAGTTGAAATAACAATGAACCAAAATAGTTATAGCAACCAATTTTTCACAGTAAATGTATTAAGTTAGCAAAGGATTGCACCCACCAGCAAATGGATGATTAACCCCTTAATACCCAAAAACGGATTAACAATTTAATAATTAACGTTTTTCTCACAGTCAAAACACACTGTCACAGGTCTGCTGTGACTGATTACCTCCCTCAAAATGAATTTTGAAGACCCCTGAGCTCTCTAGAGACGATCTGGATCATGGAGGATGAAGTAGACAGATTGTGACTGAATTTTTACTGCGCAAAAAAAGCGCTAAAATAGGCCCCTCCCACTCATATTACAACAGTGGGGAAGCTCAGAAAACTGTTTCTATGCAGAAAACAAAGATGGCCATGTGGTAAAAATCATGCCCCAATAAGTTTTATCACCAAGTACCTCACAAAAAACGATTAACATGCCAGTAAACGTTTTAAACATACATTTGAAAAGTTATGAATTGTTATTAATAAGCCTGCTACCAGTCGCTTTTACTGCAGTTAAGGCTCATACATTATTTCAGTATTAACAGTATTTTCAGAGTCAATTCCATTCCTTAGAAAAATACATTCAGTGTACACACACTCATCAGCCTAATACCAGTCGCTATCACTGCATTTAAGGCTGAACTTACTTTACATTGGTATCAGCAGTATTTTCTCAGTCAATTCCATTCCTCAGAAAAATAATTACTGCACATACCTCATTTGCAGGGGGGCCCTGCATGCTATTCCCCATCTCTGAAGTTACTTCACTCCTCAGATGAGAATAGCCAGTGGATCTTAGTTACGTCTGCTAAGATCATAGAAAACGCAGGCAGATTCTTCTTCTAATGCTGCCTGAGAATAAACAGCACACTCCGGTGCCATTTAAAAACAGAATTTATGTTTACCTGATAAATTTCTTTCTCCAACGGTGTGTCCGGTCCACGGCGTCATCCTTACTTGTGGGATATTCTCTTCCCCAACAGGAAATGGCAAAGAGCCCAGCAAAGCTGGTCACATGATCCCTCCTAGGCTCCGCCTACCCCAGTCATTCGACCGACGTTAAGGAGGAATATTTGCATAGGAGAAACCATATGGTACCGTGGTGACTGTAGTTAAAGAAAATAAAATATCAGACCTGATTAAAAAAAAAAAACCAGGGCGGGCCGTGGACCGGACACACCGTTGGAGAAAGAAATTTATCAGGTAAACATAAATTCTGTTTTCTCCAACATTGGTGTGTCCGGTCCACGGCGTCATCCTTACTTGTGGGAACCAATACCAAAGCTTTAGGACACGGATGAAGGGAGGGAGCAAATCAGGTCACCTAAATGGAAGGCACCACGGCTTGCAAAACCTTTCTCCCAAAAATAGCCTCAGAAGAAGCAAAAGTATCAAACTTGTAAAATTTGGTAAAAGTGTGCAGTGAAGACCAAGTCGCTGCCCTACATATCTGATCAACAGAAGCCTCGTTCTTGAAGGCCCATGTGGAAGCCACAGCCCTAGTGGAATGAGCTGTGATTCTTTCGGGAGGCTGCCGTCCGGCAGTCTCGTAAGCCAATCTGATGATGCTTTTAATCCAAAAAGAGAGAGAGGTAGAAGTTGCTTTTTGACCTCTCCTTTTACCTTGGAAGAAAACCAGGTTTAGTACGTAAAACCACCTTATCTGCATGGAACACCAGATAAGGAGGAGAACACTGCAGAGCAGATAATTCTGAGACTCTTCTAGCAGAAGAAATCGCAACTAAAAACAAAACTTTCCAAGATAATAACTTAATATCAACGGAATGTAAGGGTTCAAACGGAACCCCCTGAAGAACTGAAAGAACTAAATTGAGACTCCAAGGAGGAGTCAAAGGTTTGTAAACAGGCTTGATTCTAACCAGAGCCTGAACAAAGGCTTGAACATCTGGCACAGCTGCCAGCTTTTTGTGAAGTAATACCGACAAGGCAGAAATCTGTCCCTTCAGGGAACTTGCAGATAATCCTTTTTCCAATCCTTCTTGAAGGAAGGATAGAATCCTAGGAATCTTAACCTTGTCCCAAGGGAATCCTTTAGATTCACACCAACAGATATATTTTTTCCAAATTTTATGGTAAATCTTTCTAGTCACAGGCTTTCTGGCCTGAACAAGAGTATCGATAACAGAATCTGAGAATCCTCGCTTCGATAAAATCAAGCGTTCAATCTCCAAGCAGTCAGCTGGAGTGAAACCAGATTCGGATGTTCGAACGGACCCTGAACAAGAAGGTCTCGTCTCAAAGGTAGCTTCCAAGGTGGAGCCGATGACATATTCACCAGATCTGCATACCAAGTCCTGCGTGGCCACGCAGGAGCTATCAAGATCACCGACGCCCTCTCCTGCTTGATCCTGGCTATCAGCCTGGGGATGAGAGGAAATGGCGGGAACACATAAGCTAGTTTGAAGGTCCAAGGTGCTACTAGTGCATCCACTAGAGCCGCCTTGGGATCCCTGGATCTGGCCCCGTAGCAAGGAACTTTGAAGTTCTGACGAGAGGCCATCAGATCCATGTCTGGAATGCCCCACAGGTGAGTGACTTGGGCAAAGATTTCCGGATGGAGTTCCCACTCCCCCGGATGCAATGTCTGCCGACTCAGAAAATCCGCTTCCCAATTTTCCACTCCTGGGATGTGGATAGCAGACAGGTGGCAGGAGTGAGACTCCGCCCAAAGAATAATTTTGGTTACTTCTTCCATCGCTAGGGAACTCCTTGTTCCCCCCTGATGGTTGATGTACGCAACAGTCGTCATGTTGTCTGATTGAAACCGTATGAACCTGGTCCTCGCAAGCTGGGGCCAGGCCTGGAGAGCATTGAATATCGCTCTCAGTTCCAGAATATTTATCGGTAGAAGAGATTCTTCCCGAGACCAAAGACCCTGAGCTTTCAGGGATCCCCAGACCGCGCCCCAGCCTATCAGACTGGCGTCGGTCGTGACAATGACCCACTCTGGTCTGTGGAACATCATCCCTTGAGACAGATTGTCCAGGGACAGCCACCAACGGAGTGAGTCTCTGGTTCTCTGATTTACTTGTATCTTCGGAGACAAGTCTGTATAGTCCCCATTCCACTGACTGAGCATGCACAGTTGTAATGGTCTTAGATGAATGCGCGCAAAAGGAACTATGTCCATCGCCGCCACCATCAACCCGATCACTTCCATGCACTGAGCTATGGAAGGAAGAGGAACGGAATGAAGTATCCGACAAGAGTCCAGAAGCTTTGTTTTTCTGGCCTCTGTTAGAAAGATCCTCATTTCTAAGGAGTCTATAATTGTTCCCAAGAAGGGAACCCTTGTTGACGGGGATAGAGAACTCTTTTCCACGTTCACTTTCCAGCCGTGAGATCTAA